>NW_006408635.1:7820083-7835635 GCF_000296735.1 Chrysochloris asiatica | reverse complement strand
ACTGTGTTGTTTAGTTCCTCTGTATCTTTGTTGAGTTTGGAAATCTGGTCATTCTGTCCTTTTTCAAAAGTGGTGTATGAAATCCTCCCATTATTGTAGATGTGTCTGTTTCTTTCTTCAATTTTATTAGGGTTTGCTTTATGTATTTGGGGGGCTCTTTTGTTGAGAGCAAAGATATTTACTATAGTTATGTCCTTTTGTTCAACTGGTGACTTAATCAGGAGATAATGTCCTTCTTTGTGTCTTTTGTTGGTTTTTGTCTTAAAGTTTATTTTATCAGAGATTAGTATTGCTACTCTGGCTTGTCTTTTATTGTAATTAGCTTGGTATATTTTTCTCCATCCTTTAATTTGTAATCTATATTTGTCTTTGTATGTAAGGTGTGTCTCTTGTGGACACCCGTTTTCGTATCCATTCTGCCACTCTCTGTCCATTGACATTCAGTGTAATTATCACTAGGTATACATTCATTGCTGTCATTATGCTGTTTGTTTTCTGTGGCGCCGCTGGTTTCTTTGTTCTGCGTGCTTTCCTATGCTGAGTTCATTTTGTTTGTGTGCTTTTTCTTGTCAATTTCTTCATAGTTTTAATATTTCCATGTTCTTCTTGGATTTTTTCTTTTCTGGATATGTTGTAAAGTATGAATATCCTATTAGTCTATTAATTTCTTCCTCCTTTTATAACAGTCTGTTTTATCCTGAACTCTACCTGACCTCCTTACCACATGATCTCTGTTCCTCTACTTTTCCCTTCTTTCACATTATAATTGTTTTGATCATAGATTGACCTCCCAGATCCCCTCATTTCATTCTTGTAGCTTTGTTTTGCTCTGGACTCTTCCATCTCGCAACTGAGTTCCAGGTAGTATTGCCATGTATGTCAATCTCTGATTGTTGTCTGCTCTTATTGGTTCTCAGACCAAAGAACTCCCTTTAGTATGTTTTGAAGTAATGACTTGGCTTTCACAAAATCTCTTAATTTCTGTTTATTATGGAATGTTCTGATTTCATCTTCATATGTGATTGACAATTTGCTGGGTATAAGATTCTTGATAATTTTTTTTCTTTCAGAGATTTGTATATGCCTTCCCATTGCCTTTTTGCCTGCATGGTTCCTACTGAGAAATCAGAGCTTAATCTTATTGGTTTGCCTTTGTAGGTAGCATTTCTTTTTTCCCTATCTGCTTTCAGGATTCTTTTCTTATCTTTGATTTTTGGAGAGTCTAATTATGAGATGTCTTGGTGATTTTATTTTGGGTTCTAACCTGCCTGGGATTTGCTCAGCTTGAATGCTTATCTTCTTGTCTTTCAAGATGTTAGGGAAACTTTCTTCCAGCAGTTCTTTGACTACTTCTTCTGTCTTGTTTTTATTTTTATTCTTCCTGTTCTATCACTCCAATCACCCATAGATGATTCTTCTTCATGTTGTCCCACACAAATCTTAGGCTTTCTTCAGATTTTCTCATTCTGTTGTCTGCTTGTTCTTCTATCTTAGCAGTATTGAGAGATTTGTCTTCCATCTCATTGATTCTGGCTTCTATTGCATCAATTCTACTCCTTCGCCTTTTCAGAGTATTGTCCATTTCAAGTATTTTAGCACTGATCATCTGGATCTCTTTTTGCAGATTTTGTATCATCTCCAATGCTATATCTGTTTTGTTTGACTGTTCCTGTAGCATTTTTCTGACTTATTTCTTATTTTCCTTGACCTTTCTGTGGAACATCTGGATGCACCTCAATATCATTCTCCTGAATTCTGTATCAGGCAGTTCCAAAGTCTGCCATTCTTCTATCTGGCAACATTCTGTATAATCCTTCCCAATAGCCTGTTAGCAAGTGAGGTCACAAAACTCAGTCATTTTTATAAAACATTAAAAAAAATCTTAATTATCCTTACCTGAAAATTTCCTGTGTCAACTCGATACTGGTACATTGGATCATGTAATTCATTAACTCTGAAAAAATGATTTTTTGAAAAAAATTATATATTAATATGGCTTTACTTTTTATTTTATGATTTTTCTCACCTGACTTTAAATATACATATATACATACACATATATATGTGTTGTTGTTAAGTGCCATCGAGTTGGTTCCAACCCATAGCGATCCTGGATAAGGTTTCCATGGAACAGCTGGTGAGCTTGAACCGCCAACCTTGCAGTTCAAACAGCTTTGCAGTCTGGCGCATTAACCCACAGCGCCACACCAGGACTCCTACATATAATATATGTACATACATATAAATATAAAGAGCTCTGGTAGCGTAATGGTTACGAATTGGGCTGCTAACCTCATGGTCAGCAGTTCAAAACTACCAGCTGTTCCGCAGGAGAAAGATGAGGTTTTCTGCTCCCGTATAGATTTATAGCCTCGAAAATTCTGTACAGGGTCGCTATGGGTCGGAATCGACTCCACAACACTTAACAACATATATATATATATATATAATCCTTGAGCATACACTACTTACTAATTAACGGTAGAAGGTTTTTAAAAAGCAACTCTAAATATATGCAAAGTCATTAATTTCCCATTTGCAGTGCATATGATATTCCTAACCTAGCCGTCTGGTCATGGTCCGCAGCATTTTTTGTTCGAAAACAACAAGACAATGTTTCTCTGGCAAGGAGCTCTGATAGTGCAGTGGGCTAAGTACTGGACTACTAACTGAAATCTGGCAGCTGGACCCCAGAGAGAAGATGGACAGCCTCAGAAAACACAGGGCAGTCCACTCTGGACTGCAGACCGTTCGCTGGGAGTCAGAATTGGCAGCAGTGAGTCTTGGCTGCTCTGATGACTGCACAGTTGTGAGCGCTGTTTGCCACCCTTTTCATGGCACACCCACTGGGGCACCAGGAGTGGGGAGCACACAAAGGAAGGAGCTGTGAAGCTGAATTCATTTCAGAATGCAAACAGGCAATGGGGGTGAGGTGGGCGGGATGGGCCTGGGGAAGGAGGAGTCAGCCTGAACATTACACTAGGCCTGGCAGGTGCCATCACCCGGACATGGGATGCTCCAAGGACCCTGTGTGGTGACTAGGGCTATTCCCACACAGGCGGCTGCTGTAGTGCCACCTCCCAGAAGGACAGAAGTGCCAGGAAGAGCAGCACTCCGTGGGGCTGGTCTAATGACTGAGAAGGTTACTGAGGAAGTCAAAGGAGAAGCAAAACCCTTGGCTGGATGTGGGACCGAAGACGATGCCCCCGCCTGAGCATCATTTCCACAGCTATGTTTTGGTCTCTCCAGCGGAGAAGCCTTAGGTGAGGGCAGGCTGCCATTTCCCACCTTACGCTGGTAGACTCATTGACTGCACTGAAGGCAGCCGGAGCTCCTCAGTTCCCGCCACACCACCAGCTCGATTCCTGGGACTGACATCCCTTTTTGGGAGGTTTCACGGACTGTAGTCAGACCTGAGGTGTGTCTACCTTTGCCACACACCTCTCAACTGGCGTCTCACATGCAAGAAAATTACTCACGTTTGCCATATCCCGAGCGTCACAGAAGCCAACCATAGTAGTCCAACTATAAAGAACTTAGGCAAATAGAAAGTTAAACACTTTCTTTCTCCCTGAAAAGCAATAACAAAGCAAGAGAGATAAAAGTGGGATTAATACCTTTAGTCCACCGTCAGTCCCTGACGATCTATATTAGACACAGACCCCGAGGTCTGTGCGGTGTGCCGCCCACTATCTGGGTGGAGCAGCAGGTGTGGGGGTGGCGCGCTCACCTGCACCCGGATGCCGTGGTATACACAGAGCCAGAAGAGCAACAGGGCACACAGGAACAATGACTGGAAGAGGTCGTCCAGCATGCCTGGGAGCCAGCTGTTCACCAGGAAGGAGAGCGGGAAGAAGGGGTCTGGAACAGGGACAGGGGATGGGGGCATGAGCACGAACACACCACCTGCCTCTGGCTTGCAGTCCCTAACAAGGCGCCCCGTCCTTCCTCTCCCTGTTGGAGGCCCTTCCTCCAAGTAACAACGTGTCAGCACACCTTCAACCTTCACCCCCTCCAGCCAGGACACCCCTCACTCCAGCTGTATCTCTCCAGCCATGGTGCCCCCTCCCTCCCGAGGCTGCAGCTACTATTCTGTTTCTCAGACGCCAGCCACCTGCCCACAGGTTGCCCAGACAGCTGTTAGCTCTCAGCAGCACTCCTCCTAGCAGGTGAGGCCGAGCTGCCAGCTCAGGAGAAAGCACCTTTGGGCAGATCAAGAGCATGGACAGTGACTTGGCCACGTTCCACCAGATCCCAAGGCTGCAGGGCCTGTGGCCAGGCCAAGCTCACCTGCCAGAGCAGGTCCTGGCTTCTAACAGTTCCCAGGGAGCTGAGAGCAGGCACCAGACACTCCTCCACGGGGTCCCCACAGCTGCTTTTGCCTTCCAAGGAGGACAGTCACAGCCCCGAGCAGCACCTACCATTGTACAGCAGCAGGAGCGGCAGCAGTATGGACATCCACCTCTGCTCAATCCCCCAGTCTCTCATGGAGAACTTCCGCAGCGAGTGAGCAAATAGGCACTACAGAAGAGCCAGGCAGTTACCCCTACGGGCACCTCTCCACATCATGCCATCCCACACTCCCGGCTGCACCATGGTCTGTGTGTCAACAAGGCCCTGGCTCCCAAGGTCATCAGTGACCACCATGATGAGATGGGGGAGCAGCAGAGCACCCCAAAACTCACTGCTGTTGAGTCAATTCCAACTCATTGTGCCCCAACAGGACCAAGCAGAACACTCCCTAGGGTGTCTGAGGCTGGAGTGGAAGCAGACTGCTCATCTTACTCCACAGAGCAGCTGGTGGGTTCAAACCATCATCTTCCAGTTAACGGTCCGATGCTTAACCTGCTGAGTCACTGAGACTCCTTAACCAAGTACCTAACGGCCCTACAAGAAAAAGTGCGTGCCCTAGCGCCTCTATCAGGGCCCATTCCTGGGGTGACAGTGACATCCACAAACACAGCAGCAGCCTGAGGGGTCCCAGGGGCCCCAGATGAAAAGCCCAGGGCTCGGCTCACGCTGGGTTGAACGTTGGCAAAACAAGGGAGAGGTCCTTCTACTGCTTTCAAACACTGCTCAGTTTGTGATTTTCAGGCCTGGCTTAGTTTCTGAAATGAAGCAATAACTTTCTAGACAACACCTGGATTCTCTTGCCCGGTAGGCCATTGTCCAGTCCCAGTTATCTGACAAGCTTCAGGCCTTCCTCTCTGGCTTAAGAATATATTAAGGAAGGGCCTTGGGTCCCAGCCCTTTGGGCCCCATAATGTGGCAGCCGAATTCCAGACGAGAGATCTTTCAAGAACAAGCAAGGGTTTGATGGACCAGGTATGAATGCCAGCTTTCCACTCATTCACTAAGTTCACCTGGGGCCTCTGGGCCTGGCCTGAGCTCTGTCACCTGTGCTGCCCTCCCACTCAGTCAACCCCACAGAGCACCAGCACCTGCTCACATGCCCACCACGTACCCACATCCTCTGGAACTCCGTGGGTGCCAGTGGGCGAGGTCACTACTCCAGTCTCCTACATGGCAGCCCACCCCCATCAGTAAGCACAGCCCCACCTCAGAGGCACGCACCAAGGGCCTCTGTCCCACTCCACACCTCCTTCTTCAACTGACACTCATGCACCATCCCTGATGGCGTGTCTGTGGGCATGTCTTGGGTTTTAAAAGTAAGCATCCCCCATCCCCCAGAGAGTTACAGTGAGCTTTGGAACATAAACTTCAGATCCCAAATGAGCCCAAAGCCTGTGTTTCTAGAAAAAGAGCAAAGACTGAAAGGTCCCGTTTATAAAACCCTAGGTGTATGCATTCACAGGCAAAGAAAGGAGCTTCGATGAGGGCAGCTTCCCGTGTGTGTATTCATGGGATGCCACTGAATCAGGAGGAGAATGACTTCAAAGTTAGGGCCCTGGAGTCGTCACTACATGGCAGAGTCCTGCTCAAAGGGCCCAGCTCCTCCAGGCTGCGTCCTTTCAGCACTGTAGCATCGACATGGACAGAGAAGACATGAATCGTAAAAGCCCCGCTGTGACTGCGGCTCTCCCCCATGAGCCCAGCCTCGGTGATCCTAACTAAGTCAACCAGCTTCGTCCTTGTGGGGATGCTGACGGAGTTTGACAGAAAAATGGTACTTACAGTGACAAGGAAGGTCAGCACCACAAAGACAAATCGGAACCAGATTTCCAACTGGGAAAAGGCAGGGTTGTAGGTCTTCCACTGAAACAGAAGCGGGGGGGTTTGAGATGTTTAAAACTACACCTGTGCCTCAGAGGAACTATACCAGAATACTACTAATAGTTCTCTCTAGACTTGAGGACATGGATAATTTAAACATACTCTTTCCTTACACTTTTCTACTGTTTCATTCTAATTTTGCACCTTTATGTTAAAGAAGACGACACACAATAAGTCTTAATTACCAAGAGTTGAAACTAGCTGGTGGTTAAATTGTCCTATACTAATGATGACTCTGGAGTCCTGGTGTGGCATTGTAGGATAAGCACTGGACTGTGAACTGCAAGATCAGCGGTTCAAACCCACCAGACACTCCTCAGAAACCCTATATAGGTTTGCTGTTAGTTGGGCCCAATTTGACGGCACTTAACAACAACAATGATGAATCTGCCAGATACATGATCCTATAATCACAGTAAGAACATTTGGATATTATAGTCCCCCAAAATTAACTTCATCAATTAGAAAAAGACCTGGTTTCTTTGAAAATAAGCAATTAAAGAATTACACAAAAAAATGGGAGTAAGAAGCTCTTTAACAACAACATGAAAGTGTAGGTAAAATATAGTAACAGGAACTTGAACCCTCGGAGTAAAACTGCCAAGAAGGGCGTCAGTTGGCACGTTGACGGCATGGCTTCCACTCACTCGAGCAGAGGCTGCCACGCAAGGCTGGAAGGGCAGACAAGAGACCAGACCCAGAGCCCTGCAGCGTCCTAGGCCAGGGACCTTCAGACACTGCAGGGTTTGTGAAATGACCCAACCACAGAGAAGAACACCTGGCAGGTTCTTAAAAGTAAACGTAGCCAACCACCTGGGTGTGTTACCCCAAGGGAGATGAAAGCACACGTCCAAAGACAACACTGTGGTCCAAATGTCCATCAACAGGGGAGTGGATACTGGCTGTGCCTACCCAGTGGGGCATTACCACTCAGCAGAGAAAGGACTAGACCAGGAACACAGCCTAAACTGTCTAACCCAAAATAGGGGTGCGAGAGTCACACAACAGAGTCCTTCGTTCATTGCAAATACCATAGGAGCATCACCCCCTGCCCCCACTCCCCCACCACGAAATAGCAAGGAGAGTAGCGGCAGCCTGGAGGTGAGAAGGGCACGAGGAAATGTGTGCTGGTATGTCATCTAGGTAACGGTGATGGCTTCCTGGGCATGTGTGTGTTACTGGGCCTCAATGACACCTCTGTGAAATTGCTACGCAAAAATCAATAGTTAACAATTAATGTTATAAGAAAGCGGACATCAAAAGTTCTGATGTCGGAGAACTGGGTTCAAATACCAGCTGTTCCATTTCCTGTTTCTTCTCCATGAACTGGGTGTGATATAACTTATGCTGTAGAGTTAGCATGACGTTTCAACAAGATGATGCCTGGCAAAGAGCCCAAGGTTCAGCCATGACGCTAACCACAGCCGCAGACATTGTGGTCCGTCCGTCATCCTGTCATTACGATCACAGCAGCTACTGTTGCTAAGGACTGTCAAGTCGCTTCCATCTCATAGCAAGCTTGTGTAGGGTTTCTGAGGCTGCACATCTTTGCAGGAGCAGAAGGCCTCGTCTTTCTCCTTCAGAGTGGCTGCTGGGCTCAAACCACCAACATGGTGGCTCTCAGTCCAGTGCTTATCTTACAGAGTCACCACAATCTGTAGACTAAGCAGTGATCACAGGCCACTAACTGGTGTGAACATTGTACTCAAACAGAAAAAAGGTCGGTCCAGTCCCTTAAGACACAGACACAACCCACAAGGGGAAAAAAGAAGTACCACCACCAGGAAAAAACGATAAAATGTGCTTAAAGTCACAGTGAAAAGAGAATACTGTTGTACCCTCGGAAAGTTCGATTCTGTCAGAACAGCCACAAACAAATCTGTGGAAGTGGCCGGGATTGCGCAAGCAAATGGCTGTGGCTGAGAAGGCGGCGTCCCACTGGGCTCTGGGTTTTATGGTTTCTGGTTTTGGCTTTTTTTTTGGACAATGATGGAAAGTTTTATTGAGAGCTCAAGTTTTTTAAATGTATCTCTCCTGAGGGCACATGAGTCACGGCATCTGGGCGGGAATCCCAGCAGCCCTGCCCTTTCTGATGAGCAAGATCACACTTGGCCGTGATCCAACCACCTGGCTCCATCAGGCCAGCGTCTGTGATTTACGAACCTAGACTCACACTGGGGACCATCATGTCCCTGAGTGCATCTCTCACCATGACGCTCCTGAGTGCCACTGTGATGTGGCACTCGGGGGGGCGATCCGACTTCCTAAGCTAGGAACAGACCAAATGTAGGCAGTCGCTCCCCTGAAAGTGGGTAGTTTGCAGTTTGGGGCCATTAAGTACATGCTGCTACACATCCTCAGCATGCATCTTTGGGTGAGCAGTCATGCTTACTTCACAAGCAGGGTGCGAGAGCACCTACATCCTGGCCAGCACTTGGCATTTTCCATCTTTGTCGTGTGTGTGTGTGTGTGTGTGTGTGTGTTGGGGGTCAGTCCTGGTGTGGTGCTGCAGTGTTAGCACTGGACTGTTAACCACATGGTCAGGGGTTCAAACCCACTAGCCTTCCTCAAAAACCAACTTGACAGCATTTAACAACTGCAACAGTGTGTGTGTGGAGTCCTGGTGTGGTGCTGTAGGAATGCTAAAGCAAGGTCAGCAGTTCAAACCATCCAGCCGCTCCTCAGAAACCCTATAACAGCATTGCTATGAGTCAGAACCGACTCCACAGCACTTCACAACAACAATATGTGTGTGTGTAGTAGCGCTAGAATATTTTCAAAGCTGTATCTAGTCACGTCACCTAATTTCCCATCCACAGAAGTCTAAAGGCAGCTTACAATGAAAAGCCAGATTAGATAAAGCATTTCTTATAGTTTGGGGTTTTTTTCCTTTGAGAAGAAAATAAAGCATGAAGGCTGATCATTTTACACCAGCTGCCTACAGCTAGATGTTGGGGCTTACTGCGGTAGAGAGTTTGGTGTACTCTGACCTTCCCACCAGGGAAGAGCACTGAGTCTCAGCACTGCCTCTCGCACAGAAGCCGCCGTACCAATCAGCCAAGGCTTTCCGCAGGGAGGCTGGGATGAGGCCTCCAACAGCCACTTTACAAACCACAGAGGGCACTTTACATAGGCAACCTCATTTCTTGTAGCCCTGGTGGCTCTGTAGGATAAGCACTGGACTGCTAACTGCAAAATGGGCAGTTCAAACCCACCAGCAACGCCGAGGTAGAAAGAGAGGCTTTCTGCTCCTATAAAGACTCGATGGCAGTGGGTTATGTTTCTTTGGTGTTTGCTTTTTTAACCTAATTTCCCAACGCATCTCTACACAGCAGGAGCAGTTCGGTGGCTCCTCAGCCGCCTACTATTCCAGAGAAACCAGTGGCTGCGGACCTGCAGCGTCCCTTGCTGTCTCAGGACTGTTATTTTTAATCACTTCCTCTTTTAGTTATAAAGGTTCTACGAATGTCTGTTAGAGGGAACAGAGGAAACCGAACGACAGTGTCCTCTAGACAGTTTTTGAGAACAGCCGCATCTGTAATTCAGGCGCGTTTCTCCCCTTGACAGGTCAGTGTGTCAGTGTGGTCTGTGTTAGCTATACTGCTTTGTAAGCAGCTCACGACTTTCTCAGCAGGGAGGGGACCCCGGCTTTGGGGACCTGAGCTTCTGATATGGGGGTGGGATCACTTGAACACACAGCATGATGACCTCGCCCATGTCACAGAGGGGGGCACGTACAAAAAAGTGGTGAACCGACAAATGTTTCGTTATATACATGCAACACAGTAAAACAATTTCCAAAAAGAACAGAGATAGGAGGGTCTCGCGGTTGGAGCTCAGTTGGCGAGGCGGGGGGGGGGGGGGAGAGCACCCGGAATGAGTGCACCATTGCCAGTATGTCCGCCTTCAAAGAAGGGTGAGCCTGAAAACACCCAAACTGCCCTCAACAGGCACTGCTCCAGGCTCCTCCTTTTTTAAAAAAAAAACATGTTTTCTTGTGGATCAGGTGTGGTTTCACAGAGCAGATCATCCGTTTTCCACTCAGCAGTACAAATGCATTTACTTTCATCTCACTGACTGCACAGCCCTCATCCCACTCCTGCCCTGGGCTTCCTGTTTCCCGTCCGCCTCCTTTCCTAACCTTCTGAATCCCAAATGGTTGGTTCTTCTACAGTGTTTCCCTTACATTCCCATCTACGGTTCGCCTGAAAACTGAGCCACCAGGTGAGTTCAGTTTCAGACCAGGAGAGTTACCAGGGGCCACAGTCTCCATCCAACAACGCTCCCTCTCCTAAATCCCAGAATGCCACTCAAGTTGCCTGGCTTCTCTACTGTTCCTTCTAGCTAATCTTGATTCTATGCTTTACAAGCTTTCCATAGTCCAAAAATAACATGAATTAGAAGCTGAGATTGATTTCAATAATTCAACAGAAGAATGGGAGTGAAAGCTGGAGCCGTGGAAACACCTGCTGGCAGGTGGGATACTCACTGTAAAGTTCATCTCCTTGATGTGCAGCTTCAGGTGTTCAAACCCCACCACCACGGTGTACTGCGTATAATTCAGGTAGCCGAGGTGAGCCACAATAATCTCTGCACATTTCTGTAAACACACACGGCACACAGTGCTCTCACTCCCAGCCAGCAAGAGCGGCTCCCCCACCACATACCAGTGACAGATGCTCAGACCCCAACACCCCCAGGGAACTTGCCAAAGAGCCCAGAACAATTCTGATACCAGCCAAAACAGTTCCTAGAAAGCAAGCACCAAATGGCTATTTTTGGAAACAAATATTTATGGTTCATCATTACTAGAAATCTTTTTACTTCAGGTGATTCAAATTCATGTCACCAGTAGAAAATCATTAAAATGCTAATACAGATCTGCCATTTCTGTGCCTGACCCAAACCATGGATTTTCAATCGCTTTATATGCATGTGAAAGGTGAACAGTGAATAAGGAAGACCGGGAAGAACTGACGTCTTTGAACTATGGTGTTGGCAAAGAATATTGAATATGCCACGGACTGCCGGAAGAACAAACAAATCTGTCTTGGAAGGAGAACAGCCAGAGTTCTCCTTAGAAGGGAGGAGGGTGAGACTTCTCATGGACTTTGGACATGTTATCAGGAGGGACCAGCCCCTAGAGAAGGACACTAAGCAGAGGGTCAGTGACCAAAGAGCAAGACCCCAATGAGATGGCCTGAGAGTGACAACACCCACAGGTGCAGACACAACGACAAATGTGAGGGCGGCTTAGGAAGGGACAGTGACAACACCCACAGGCACAGACACAACGACAACTGTGAGAGAGGCTCAGGAAGGGACAGTGGTGTGCTCTGTCCAGCTGGACAGCACCTGACAGCGGAAGGAATGTCAGCCAGGACACCACACATGAGACTGCGGCCCGAGTCTGTGTCCAGGGCCCTTGTGCCATGGCTGTTGACAAGGCAGAGTGAGCACAACAAACTGCTCTTTCTCCCTGTCAGTAACCACACCCTCAAATCTCTCCCCGTCAGCTTGCCAGTGTCCACACTCAGCCTCCTGCCCCCACATTCCGAATCTGTGTTCGGGGACAGGTGTGTGGAACAGCTAGTATGATCACATAGACATAGTGCTTACTTATCTGCCAGGTGCCTCGACTTTATTCAGACCCTCTCAGAGGGGCCAGGAGGAAGCCTCACTCCAGGATGCAGATGCGGGACTGCCTGTCCGCACACACACCGGCAGTCACCACCCCACACACCTGAGCCCCAGAATCCTCCCCACTCTCCTAGGCCACAACCAAGTCCAACCTCTGCCCTCAACAAGCAGCCAGCCTGCCGTGTCCGGGTGGCACCTGTGAAGGCTTGGCTCTGAACGGGCTGAAAGAAGCCCCATCAGTTTGGAATGAAAAGTACCAGAGGCTGCCTTTCAGCTTGAAGGTTCCCAAGTGGAATGTCTGAGGTCAGGCAAAGAAGAGAACTGGGTTTTGAGGGTGACTGGTAGGAAGGGGGTTAATGTGAGGGATAAGAGGGAAAACACAGGAGAGACACATGGGGTGCCAAGAGTGTTAGGACAGCAGAAAGACCACCAGGTAAACGCTCCAGAAACCCGAGTGCGAAACAATCTCAGATTCACTTGGAATCCAGAGTTTTTGAAGCAACACAGACTGGCTGAACCCTAAAACTACTGCCCTGAGATCATCTTCAACCCAACAAAGAAAACATCCCCTGAAGTCTTAGAAACTCTAAGCAATAGTTTAGCTTCACAGGAAAGGATGTCTGCCTTGGGCACTGTGCTGTTTCCAGAACTATTTGGGATCAAATGGACAACAGTAGCTGAAAGATCAGACAGGAACTTTAGGAATGACGTGTTTGTGTTCACGGGGGAGGAACCGGTCAGAAAAGGAGGAGAGTGGTGAGCAGTTACACAACTCCAAGCACGGCACCATGCGCTGCACAGGAGAAACTTGAGCTGCTCATATTCTCTACAACAAAAATAAATAAAACTGAAAACATACGCACGCACGCAGCCCCAGCCTGCTCTGAAGCAGCATTCCCCAGGGCCGGCTGGCCCAGCAAACTGACACATGTTCCTACTGGTCTCAGACCCCTCTCCAGCCCACAGTGCAGCGTCTAAGGGACAAGTAGTTGAGCTGTGGGGTCTCCCCCAGGGGTTCTGACCGCCAGCCTTCAGGACATGTGCAGATTCAGCCCTGGTCTAAACAGAACCATCTGCCTTCTGTCTTTTCTGTCCTCAAGCCGGTGCAGAGAGGGGCGGCCGGGTACTTGACCCAATACCGGCCAACAGCTTCACCTCCGCAGACACCTGTGCTGCATTGAGAAGCACTTTGTGCTGGATAGAAAGTAAGGTGGTGGTTCAAACACACCAGCCGCTCCCTGGAGAGTCGGAACTGACACGATGGCACTTAAAAACAACAACATACAATGGTGTAATTTGCTGATTTTATGATTCTTAAGCCAGTTCACAAAGACAAGTAAAACTCTGATTTATAGGCAGTGACAATAAAAGGAAACAGTACAGAAAACTGAAACAGAACCGACTCACAAGAGAGCGTGGAAAGGGCTCCCTGCAGGGACTGGGAGTGTCGACAGTGGGGAGGGGGAGAGGAGAAGTCTCCAAGGAGCTGATGGGAGAAACCAAGCAGGGTCACCATGGGTGGGGGAAGGGAAGCCGTGATGACCAATGGACTGAGCTCCAAGGACCAGGCATGTGAGGCCAGGGCACATAGGAACGTTCAAGGGGCTGTGTGAAGCAAAAGCTTTAGGTAGGCAACCAACTCATCCCAGTCTGCCTGACACATCCAGTTTTACAACTGACCATTCTACACTCAAAGAGCTGTGGTAGCGCAGTGGTTACGAATCGGGCTGCAAGCCGCAAGGCCAGCAGTTTGAAACTACCAGCTGTTCTGCAGGAGAAAGATGAGGCTTTCTGCTCCTGTAAAGATGTACAGCCTCGGAAACCCTGTACAGGGTGGCTATGAGCAGGAACCGACTCCATGGCACATAACAACAACAACATTCTACACTCGGGCAAACGCTACTCAGACCAGGGACAACCGGGGTGATGAATGGCCCCGGTTTTGACACCTCCATCTGGGAAACAGCAGCACCAGCAAAGAAACAAGGGGCGTCCAAGAATGTTTTGAAGCCCCCTCGTCCATTCCAGACACCCTGCCTGGAGCTCCCCCATCCAGCAGAGCTGCCTGTCCCCAGGAGGCTCTCACTTTCCTAGGTCTCTGTTTTTCTTGGGTACACGGAGCTCTCGTAGTCACTTCTCCTTCCTGTGTGAAGGGGTGGACAGAGCTTGGATGCCCAGTCACAGAACCAACACACTTGCTGGCCTGTGATGTGACTTTTCTCATCCTGATGTCACAGGGTGGACCTTCCGGGGAGCTCTCCAGGTCCCTGACTAGGACTCCCTAGGCAGAGGCCACAGAACACAGCTGACCGTAACTGCAGGCATCCAGTTAAAGGACTCGCAAGGCAGTGTGTTCAACAAAAGGGAAAACATTTGCTCAGGGGTGGGGTGGGGGGAGGGGTGTGTGTGTGTGTGTGTGTGTGTGTGTGTGTGTGTGTGTGTGTGTGTGTCGGTGTACATGCATACATGCAGAACTCTGGAAGAATCTCTGGGGGCCTCAGGGAATGAATTCATGTGAGCGCTCACACCATCACTGGTAAGACTCGATTTGCTTACGAAGTAGTGTCTTACCGAGCTCTGCCCACACAGCCGACAGCCAGGACGCCATCTGTGAATGTACAGCATGAGGAGGAAGCAGGGAACTTTCACAAGCACTTACCCCAGCACAGGTGAGGGTCCTGGTCCGATTGTGGACTTTGTTATGAATGAACCTTACATGTCCACCTGGAGCTACGCCGTCAACTTTAACAGTCATGGGAAAGCTCGTCTGAACAGAAGTTTCTACAAAAGAAAGGGGAAATGGGAGTGTGACAGTCCCCAGCTCGGACACCTTCCTTACACAGGAACAGGCATGCTGCCAGGCTCTGCAGAGGTCTGAGAGGCCGGAACACACAGGAGGGCACTGAGCTTGGTGGAGTGTCGACTCAACAAACTCACATCTGTCAATCCCAGTGATGCCTTCCCATTGGCTACACTGCCACCCACTACAATGGTGGCCTGAGTGTCCGAGCTAGGGACTGTCACACTTCACACAGACCTGCAAGGTCCAGTTCACAAGGGGCTGCAACTTCATGGCTAATGAAGTGAACGATTTTCATTTTCCACATGAGTCTTTAACTTTACCACCAAAATAGAAGATTTCTTACATTTTCTGATTATATAATTTATTCTACTGTCTGATTATTCTTTGAAAAACAAAAATTCAGAAAACAAAGTATATAAATAGTTCTGGTGTGGCACTGTAGGATAAGCACTGGACTGCTAACTGCATGGTCAGAGGTTCAAACCCACCAGCTGCTCCTCAGAAACCCTATACTAGGCTGCTTTGTTGGAACTGACCCGACGGCACTTAACAACAATATATATGTTGTTGTTGTTGTAAAGTGCTGTCGAGTGGGTTCCGACTCATAGCAACCCTGTATAGGGTAACCAAGAAGCAGCTGGTGAGCTTGAACCACTGACCTTGCAGTTCAAAACCACGGCTTTGCAGTCTGGCGCATTAACTCACAGCACCACACCAGGACTCACTCTCTCTCTCTTTCTCTCTCTACATATATATATATATATATATATATGTATTGAAGAGCAGAAGGAGCTCTGGTAGCGTAGTGGTTACGAATCGGGCTGCGAACCTTAAGGTCAGCGGTTCGAAACTACCAGCCGCTCCGCGGGAGAAAG
>NW_006408635.1:7788515-7819528 GCF_000296735.1 Chrysochloris asiatica | reverse complement strand
ATATATATATATATATATGTAGAGAGAGAGAGTCAACTGCACTGCACCTAACAGCAACAGCATTCACATACTCCCCATAGGTTCTAACTCACAGTGACCCTGTATAGGGGTTTTCGAGGCGCAGCTGTGGGTTTGAACCACTAACCCCACAGTTCGCAGTCCAGTGCTTATCATATACATAGCACAGTGGTTAAAATGCTTGGTTGCTAACTTATAGGTGGGTGGTTTCAACCCACCAGCTGCTCCAGGGGAAAAAAATGAACATTTACTTCAGTAAATCTAACAGCTTTGGGAACCCTATGGGGCAGCACTGGTCTGTCCTACAGGTTTACTCTGAGTCGGAGCTGACCTGACGGCAGTGGGGTTTTCTACTTCTGCCTCGGAAACCCTACACAGGATCGATCACTATGAGTTAGAACCGACTCAACAACTTCTACAACATCCAACACTTACAATCCCACACCTGGAGACAGACTTCACAGTCATCCTTCATTTTCTAGTCACAAACACATGCATATCATTGTATAAAATTCATTTTTGCTTTTCAAAAATTTTACAAAAGGGGGATAATTTTTTTCCACGTGCACATCTTTTACTAATTTGCTGGGATCATCTTCCTAAACTCTTTCTCAACCTGAATCCCTCATTTGAACAACAGACACTGAAACTAACCGGGTGACTGTAGGTAACTAGTCCTGCCCGAGATGATCAGAAGCTAGTTACAAGTTAACTAGTCACTAGGCTGCCTCAGCCTCAACCTGACTTGTAACGTGGGCCGGACTGTTACGCTTTGAGGGGCCACCCTGGGCATTGCAGGATGCTTACTAGCCACCCTGACCTAGAGCTACTAGATACCACGCAAAGGCTGAGCCCCCGGCCCCCCGACACACGCTCACCCAGAGCTGAGGGCTGGGTAACAAAAGGGCATACTTGCTCTTCCTTGATATTTTACGATGGTGAACAGATATGTAACAAAGCAGTTCCATTCAACAATCTTCACATACACACTTCAGGGCACTGACTACACTCATCATGTTGTTCAACCACCCCCCTTATCGGTACCCAAACCATCCCATGACCCTTAAGAAACCCAGCATCCACTGATTAGGCTCCGTGAGTCCCGGAGGACACTTACGGGAATTACATTTGATGCTGTTATCCAGATGAGGTTAAGTCACAAAGTATCACTACAGTGTCACAAAACCCTCTATTAGACACACTATCAAGTGTGACGCTACTGTTTCTCAACATCTCCTCCAGCTAGGTCTGACACTCCTTAAGGCTGTGTTGCCATGGCTCTCGCCCGTCCCTGGAGAATCCACACTCGGGTGGATTCCACGTCAAAAAGGCAGCTCTGGCATCCTCAAGGGACTCAAAGCAGGTGCTTTTGGTTTGGGAAACAAAAAGTAGCCTGGACGGGTAAGATCAGGGCTGTAGGGTGGGTGGGGTCAGGTTTCCCAATCCAATTCCCATAGGCCAGCCTCTGCTACCCTTGAAGATGAGCAGGTCCACTGTCGTTAACAGGAATGAGATCCGTGATGAAACTTTCCCGGCCTTCCAGTTCATCAAGGCACTTTTCAACTCTCCTAAAATTTCTTCCTAAGAAGCTCCCAAGATCGTCCTGTTTCCTTTGAGAAAATCTGTTAAGATGACCCCTTTAGAATTCACAAACACAGTCAGCAGAATCTGAGCTGACACTCTCTGTCTGTCATGTCCAACATGTGCTCTCAGAAGCCACTGCGTGGACTGGACCTGTTGTTTGAAGGAACCCTAAGGAGATTAAGACATATGCATTACCGGGAAAACTTGTCTGCAGCCATCGACTGATGACAGAGACACATTCACACTCGTTTTGTACGAACTGGAACCCTGGTAGCAATACTTTGGGACATAGCCCCGTACTGACGAACATCCTTCCACATCACCTTGTGCAGAGACTTGAAAGCCCTTCAGCCTCTAGCTTGGTGCTCCTGCCTGAACATCAGGGAACATACCTTTTGATTGATTCAACTCAACGACACACGTCAGCCACAGCTGCTGATTGTACGTAGACAGTGGGTTGGAGAGTATTTGAATTGGCTTTAGCTGAGGCAAGAAGGAAAAAACAAAACAAAAGTGTGAGTGATCATGTGACCTTTTTGATGAGCCTACTGCACTCTTCACCCTGGCCTCCAAAGGGCACACTGAGCTCTCATCCAGATATGTAGGTAGGTTTCCTTTCAAAAGTTTCAGTGAAATCCTGCCTTCCAGAAAAAGAAAGCATTGGCTAATTGCTGACATTCATTCATCTCCTGTCAAAAGCTGCAGGCAGGGTAGTTCCTGCCACCTGGATGATGAATCAACAGACCTGCATTAGACACCAAGAAAAGGCCAGCTTTGGGATGAAAGTTAAGGAGCAGGAAGATGAGATGTGCGTGACTCTCAGTGTCATGAGAACACCCACACCTGAGAGACAGATGGGAAGAGGCCAGATCACCAGGAAACTGGTAGCAGCATTTCAAGTCACATCTCCAGCCCAAGAGCTCAGGAGACCTGAGGCACGGAGACGTGACGAAGGGCTGAGCAGAAGACCCTTCCAACACAAAGGCTACAGAGCACATGTTGTAGGATACGTTTTTCCTTCTGCTTTTTTGAAAAGATATTAAGAGTAGAAACCTTAGTGAGGAGGTGGGTGGACAGAGACACAGAGGGAACTGGAACGGAGCAATAAGATGTGGACACTGTACACACAGGGCCATGAAAAGACAGTGAGCTCTGTTCACAGATAAAGACTCAGTTGGACACAGAAAACTCCACGTTTAGCTGGGCACACCCTCACAGTTGAGTCTTTCCTACAAGAAACCACATTGCCACCAGAAGGACCTTTCATTTTCTCTAAAGATGGTGACAAATAGTCAAAGCACATTTAAAAAAAATGAACTGACCCCACAAGGCACATGGAATCATGATGATAAAAGGGCTGTACCTGTGTGAACCCAGCAGAGGGCCCGTCTGCCCCGGGCTAAACATGAGCCTGCTAACATGTACAATCTGACTGTGTGTGCAGGGGTGTGTTCTGGCCTTTGGAAAGGAGCATTCTCCCCTAAGAGATAATACCACCATCCATTCCTTGTGTACTGAGGCACTGATTCCAGAAGCAGACACTGGGGTTAAGGAATGCTACTGCCTGGGAAATAAGAGGAAGGGCAAGCTGGTCTGTCTGTCTGTCTCGGGCCTCTCTGAAAAAACCCAAATCAAACCCACTGCCCAGATGAATTGATTCCAACTCAGGGCGAGCCCACATGGCACAAGCGGGACTCAGGGTGAGCCCACGTGGCACAGAACGGAATCCACATGTGCACAGAGCAGAATCCCCGCGGCACAGAGCAGAACCGTTCTCCACAGGGTTTGCGTCCTTAGCTGTCATCTTATGGAATCAAGACTTCCTTCCATAGTGTTACTCGGTGGTTCTGAACTGCCAACTTTTAGGTTTATAGTTGAGCACAAACTATGTGCGCCACCCACAAACCGCAGGCCCCGCAGCGTCAGACCATGTCTGAGTGCCCCTACAGTTGACAGTGCCAAAGCCTAGCTGGCTGTCACTCAGCAATCACCACCCGCCCCCCACCCATCCCATCTTACCTTTTTGCTATTGTTTATTGAAAAATTGGCTGCAGAGGTTTGGATCACTTTGGGCCCTGAAGGGTAAACAGAGAAAAGAATAAAAACCACATGATATATCTATCTTGAGATTTAATTAGTAATCTTGTTTTGCAAATGCCACGACAGACTCGTGTATTATGTGGAGGTGGTCTCGTTTTCCCGGTCTTAACTTCAGTGATTTTACACATCAAAGGAAACTTTATAAATACACTAACAGTCCCAGCAACATCCCCCTCTGCTGTCCTATGTGACTTCACGCACAGGTGAGCCAAGTTTAGCATCCCATCTGGCTGTTCCCCAAGAGCCCCGCTTGTTTCCTCTCATTGGGGACTTTCTGTATAGTCCATGAACCAGAGAAAACAGACTGGAAACATGCTCGCTCTACATTTGCAAAGTACAGAGACTTTTGCTAAAAGCAGGACTCACTTACCCATCTGTTCAACCCATCAAGTCTCCCAAAGATACTTCAGAAAAGGATACAGAGAAACACAATATACAAAATACAATGAAGTTTTTCCAGAAAGAGCATTACAGGTTCTCCTGTTGTAATTCTTCAGAGCTTTGAACATGAGAGAGGAACTGAAGGAAACCCTGTGAATCTGACTTCAATTGAATGCAGAACTGGGTTTCTCATATAAACATGTCATACTCGAGGAGAGGTGCCAGCTTATGGGCAGCCTGCTGCCAGCCTCCATGGAAAAGGAGGCAGCCCGTGTGGGTGGACCCAGGGACCCAGTGCTGAGCGGAGTTCTCCACAGAGGAAGGCAGCTGGCTGTGAGCTTCACACAGGCCCACGTCTGAGCAGAATCCGCTCCCAAAGGTCAGGCATCTGGTTTCCTAGAAGGAATTCCAGACTGGGAGGGAGCCAAATAGCCTGCACTTTCTTAGGCTCTAGTTGATGAGGCTTCCCCAATCTCAAAAGGGTGATTAGCTAAGTGGTCCCTAAGACCCCTCACCCTGGGGTGAAGAGGGAAAGGACTGTGGGAATTGTGACAGGCCTTGGTGTATGTCTGGTCGGAATTGGACAGAAGGACAGCTGAGGCCCTGCTGAGACTGGAGACCTAGGCTATGGTGCCTCCCCTAGGGATCCTGAAGAGCTGTAGAAGCGGAGAGTGGGTTTCTCTTGAGCAGGGACAGAATAGGAAAGGATGAGGTTGGCCGGTCAGGAGAACAGCCCTGTGACAGCCACCCCCACTCCCCGCTCCTTCAGTCTCTTCACAAACCCAAGGTTTCCCTTGGGAAAAGACACTGTCCGGTGCACATGTCTCTGGGACAGGTCAGCTTTAACCGTGTCTCACACTAAGTGTAAGGAAGGGCACCGATTAAAGGAACAACTCACTGAACAAGATTGAAGGGGTGGGGTGGGGTGGGCAGGGGAGGTCTCGGCCCACCCTCTGCACCAGGACTGAGGCACCTACAAAGGCCCTGAGAGAACGACACCACTTTGCTGTGAAAAAGGGATCTGCGGGGATGGCAGACACAGGACAGAAAGGGGTCTACAGGGTCCGCATCCCAGGGTTACACCTGCCCTGTGCTCACCACCACCGTCACCTACACTGAAGTAATATCCCCGCAGACTGAGTCCTGGCTGCCCAGCACCCAGGTGGGTCCCAGTGCTCAGCAGGGACACTGTCAAGGTGCTGAGCACTACCGGGCGTGCCCCCATGGGGGCTTCTCGTTCCACAGGGAAAATGATAAACAGAACCCACCTTTGATCCCCACGAAGACAGTCAGGCCAAAGCAGATGAAGAAAACAACGAACACGAGGACGAAGTGGCGCTTGGAGAGCGTGTACAGCCGCATGGGCGCCAACCTGGGGAGAAGTCAGTGTGAGGGCGGGGGATGGCTGGCCCCGGTGGGGGGAGGGGGAGACATGAGGACAACCAGGGAGCTGTCCCACAGGGGGCACAGGACCCATGGGCGTTGGGGAGCTGCCCACGGGGGAGCTGGCCCATGTTGGAGGGGACAGAGGACAGAGGATGGTTGGGGAGCTGGCCCACATGATGGGGAAGGCAGGCAGGACTCAAGGACAGTGGGGAAACTGACCCATGGGGGGAGGCAGTGATCGAGGCATGAGGGCGGTAGGGGAGCTGGCTGACTTTGGAATGAGGTAGGGGGGTAACCGAGGGGCCACAAAAGCCATCCACCTGCCCGCATCATCAGCCCCTCACTCCCTGGGGACCTTTCCTGGTGAAACAGCCTCCAGTGAGCTCATCCCTTTACAATCTAAGTCACATGCTCCACAGAAAAAGACCCTGCCTGTCACACTCCACAGCCGGCCTCTGCAGGACAAGGTGCTGAGCTCCAGGTGCCGTCAGCTCTGGTTCTGAGCACTCGGCTGTGGTCTACACCAATATGGAGACTGACTTGGGGTGCCAGCCTCTCACTCACCCCATCGGGGTCCCCTCCTCTGAACCTTGTTTTCCTGTCATCAGAGGGAATGGTAGAGGAAGTGGGGGGGTCACTTCTCTCTGAGCACTCCTACTAACAGAAAGGAGCCCTGGTGGCCCAGTGGGTTAAGTGTTGGGCTGCTAACTGCAAGATCAGTGGTTCAAACCCACCAGCTGCTCTACACGAGAAACAGGCTGTCTGCTCCCAGAAAGACCAACAGTTTTGGACACCCTATGGTAGGTTCTACCCTATCCTACGGCAGGTGCTACCCTACCCTATAAGGCCACTACAGGTCAGAATCAACTCGAAGGCAGTGGGTAGGTGGGGGTCCATCAGGGTCAGCAAACAAAGAAACCTGGCGAGAACAGACAATGGCTTGCCCAGCAGCAGGCATGCCAGAAGCGAACATGTGTGGGGTCCTGCATCCCAAGGAGACCCAGCAACCTAGAGAGCAGCAAGCTGCTTTTCTGTTTGTCTTGGGAGGCCAGGAAGCAGGAGGCCAGCTGATGGAGGACTTGCAGGCCAGGTGGAGGAGAAACCACTGCTGGCCTTTGTACAGGGAGGCAAGTCCAAGGAGGAAGTCAGCTTGCAGGCTGGGCCTTATCTGGGGCAGAGCTGGCTGCCTACGCCGCTGACGTGGCATCGCTGCTCCCGAGTCTGCTCACTCCACTAGCTTTCCAGACTGCCTGTGAGTGTGTAAAAGTCCCCATTGTCTTGTTGACCGACAGGACACATCCAGAAGAGGGGCTCCACGCCTGCCTGTGGACAACAGCCTAACCTAGTCAAAGGCTGGGTCACAGAACTAAGCCTGCCCTCAAGCCAGAATCGGGGCTGGAGTCCCTCAGTGGTACAAGCAGAGTTCACACCCTGGGCTGCTAACCGGAAGGCTAGAGGTGTGACTGCTCCCTGAGGCACCTGAGAAGCAAGACCTGGCAATCTGATTCTAAAACACATCCATTGAAAATAATGTGAAGCACAGTTCTCTGACACACGTGGGGGATTGACATACATGGAGTTCTGACACACGTAGGGTTCTCTAACACATGTGGGGTTCTGACACACACTTAGGGTTCTCTGACACACATGGGGTTGACATATGTGGGGCTCTGACATATGTGGGGATCTGATATATGTGGTGTTCTGATATGTGTAAGGTTCTCTGATGTATGTGGGGTTCTAACATATGTGCAGTTCTGACATACATAGAGTTCTGACATAGGTGGGGTTCTCTGACGTGTATGGTTGACATATGTGTAGTTCTGACATATGTAGGGTTCTTGGACATGTGTGTGGTTCTGACGTGTGGGGTTTGCTGACATACACAGGATTGACATACGTGGGGTTATCTGACATATGTGGGATTCTGACATATGTGGGGTTTTCTGACATACGTGGGATTCTGACATATGTTGGATTTTGACATGTGGGGTTCTCTGACATACATGGGGCTCTCTGGCACATGTGGAGTTCTGACATATGTGCAGTCCTGACATACATGGGGTGGGGATTCTGACATAGGTGGGGGGGTCTCTGATACGCGTGGGATTCTGGCATATGTGTGTTCTGACATGTGTGGTTCTGACATATGTGGAGTTCTCATGAGTTGGAATCACTCAATGGCAAACAGAAATGAAATGATAAGATCCCTAAGAACCTTAAAAGATTTACCTCAGGGAGGAAGGTCAACCTCTGCAACTTACAGATGGGGAGCTGGAATCTAGAGGTGGTAAGGGATTTGCCCAAGATGCCACAGCTTGTGATCGTGTCTCCTGGGAGAAGGCTCCAAGCAGCAGGATGGAGCCAAGATGACATAACCTTGATCCCAGGGCAGTGTGTGTGTATGCATGTGTGCGTGTGTGTGTGTGTGTGTGTGTAGGGGGGTAAGGCGTGAGGACTAGCGTCTCCTTTGCCACCTCTCCTCTCCCTTCCATTTCCCCAGTGTGCTGTTTGTTACCAGCATAGCTATTTCATGCACTTCGTTTGAACATTCCACAGAAGGGAAGATTCTTAGTCAGCTGTGCAGGGCACATTCCCTTAGAAAAAATCACAAAGCTAATAGGACTGCATCCTGGAGCAGGAAAAGGATAGTAATGGAAACCTGGGAAATCTAGGGAAAGTCTGTTACTTATTTTAAAAATAAAACGTTAGGAAAAAAGGCTCAAAATCACTTCTGGGCACACACATGGAGATGCAGAGGGATGCCAGGGGTTCCCCAAGCAGCGCTGAGAGCACAGAAGACAGAGTAGGGAAAAACGAAACACAAACAGTCGTACTTTAAACGGACATCCAAGAGCACAGCTACTTCACAGGTGAGGAGGAGCAGGGGTGGGGGAGGTGGGGGGTTAACAGGAATGACAGCATGCCATCAAATTGATGCAGTGCACAATTCAACCAGGGCACTTCCAACTCTCCGCACAAGTGGCAACAAGGTTGATGGCTTCCTCCTCCCCAGAACTTCCACCTAAAACCAACTCATTCACCCTGAAACCACACCACTCTGCTCTAAATTCTGACCTAAACGGAACACCTCTTTTAAGTTTTCATTGTTAATATCTTTCATTATCAGCATTTTTATAAAACTGATCTTTGTCTTTGAGGTTGAAGATATTACATACGCATTTACAGTGAATAACAGAATCGGCACATTATGTACTGCAACAGTGTATGTGGAATCGGAAATGATAACGTCAGTAATTTCTACATAGCAGCATTGTATATCGAATGTTGCCAACATAAGAAGCTGCTTGTTAAGTGCAGTTCACTGTAACTCCAACAGTTGTAAGTTAGGGACTACTTGTATGGGCCTGAGGTCACCTTTAAACCTTAAACCAAAATGTCCCCTGAAGTCTTCTTAAAACCAGTGAGGACAAAACTGTCTGCCTTGCACATTATGCTCTTTTAAGAACTATCTATATGGGAGTCCTGGTGTGACGCTGTGGGATAAAACTGGACTGTTTACCTCAAGACTGGTGGTTCAAACCCACTAGCCGCAACTCAGAAACCCTATACAGGGTCCTATGAGTCGGAATGGGATCAAAGTCAGAGGTACAAGTCCATCAGTCACGCTGAGAGAGAAAATTAAGGCTTTCTGCTCCTGCAAAGGTTTACAGCTTCAGAAACCCTAAACAGGGTCGTTATGAGTCAGAACCGACTCAACAGATCTGCACTTAACAACATCATATGGGATCGACTGAAAACAGCAAATGGAAAGAGTAGCTAGGAACCTTAGGGGGTGAGAAGAACAACTTTAAAATTAGGTGAGAATGGTTACCTAATTCAAAGAATATAATCAAGGTCACTAATTATATATGCAGAAACTGGCGAACTGGTATATGTTCTGTTACATAGAAATTCTCAACAACAACAAAAGACATAAAAGGTTTTAAACACGAAACTACTGATTAGCAATGTTCCTGGTTCAGCAACCAAGTCCCACCTAGCTCCGTGGGAACAGATGCACAGCGGATGAGGCTGGAGCAGATTCAGCTGGGTACGGGGTGTCAGGTGGACCAGCCCTAGGGCGGCCCCACCTTCACACCATTCTGCCTCACCCTGACAGCAAACCTGTGAGGAGCCCTCCCTCTGGCCAGAGAGCTCCCAGCCCACTGCACTGCCAGCAGGGGCAGTACCAGGAAGAGACGAGACTGCCAGGGGACACGTTCCCATGGTTCTTTCTGCTCTTAACTACTCAGCTCAAAGTGTCAAAGCACTTCCACCTTTAAAACCCAAAGACCCTGGAACCTCAGATCCTACTCCTAAACCATTTAATCAAACAACAAAACATCAAGAAACTGATGAGAAAGAAAGAAGCAACCACAGCTCAGGTAGACCCAACTGGACAAGAATACTGGCCAGGCTGGCCCCCCACATACCTCAGAGTGCTCCCCACTCTGTGAGCACTCTTCCACCATTTCTCACCTTCCTGCTGAAATGCTACTGTGCATATTAACCATCAGGTTAACCTAGCAGCCTTTTACACTATTACCACATTCATCCAAAAGGTGGGGGTTCAAGGCCACCAGACGCACCAAAAAGGTGGAAGTTCAAGGCCACCCGGACGTACCTCAGAAAGAAGACCTGGCAACCTTCTTAAAAAACAAAAAAGCCACTGAAAACCCTATGGGGCACAGTTCTACTCAACACACGGGTCAGGGTCCGCTCCAGGGCAGCTGCTATCAGACCACCAAAAGGAGAGCTATTTGTGTAAGCTCTCCAGTCTCCCCCGCTCCAGTTACTGCGCTCTTTTTGAAGTACACCAGTTGTGTGCCCTCTCGGGTCCCCTCCTCTTCCTGCACAGACCTCCCTGGAGGTGCCCCGTGCCCAGCTCCCTGCCTCTCACCCCACTCTGAGCAGTGTCTCCGGAGAGACATCTTCACTTGAAGTCTACAGTGCCTTGTGTCAGCAGCTCTCAAACTGAGCTCACTCACAATCAACGGAAAGCCTGCTCCCACCCTCAGGTCCCAGTGGTCTCCGTGCATTCCTGACTGCCTGGGGTCTCTACCCACGCAACCCCTTGGAGGACAGCCGTGTCTTCCCTCAGCCACTCCAACGGTCCCTACAGCTGTTAGTGGATTCAGACTCAGGGCCCCCCGTGAGTGGAGGGCAGTGAGTGGAGGTGACCCGCACCACCAGCCTCTGGCTACTAGTCAGGTACCAACAGGCCGCTCTCCCAGTCAGGGCAGGCAGACTTCTCAGTGTTGTCGAGTGTCCTCCAAATGACTAGGACTCACAGCAACCCTGCAGGACCCAGAACTCCCCGCCAGGCAGCGAAAGCGGCAGGCCTTCTCTCCCAGAGCCTGTGGCGGATTTGATGGAGCCTGGTGTGGTGCTGTAAACCACAAGGTCAGCGGTTCAAACCCACCAGCCACTACACAGGGTCACAATGAGTTGGAACTGGCTAGATAGCACTTAATAGTAACAACAAGCTCTTTTATGGCTCTCAATGTTCCCCAAATCCTTCCTGAAACTCCTAGCACCTCACATAGAGCCAGCAAGAGCTCCTACCTCATTTCTCCTCCCTCCCCACCCACAGCTCACGTGAGCGCCTACCTCATTCTCTCTCCCACCTTCCTGCCACCCCACATAGAGCCTCCGTGAGCTCCTCCTACTTCATGCAGGTATCACTACAACTGCAACTAGCATATACAGGTAGAAAATATGGACAATAAGAAAGACTCTTTTAATCACACACACACAAATGAGACTTATTTCCTAGAGAAACTCAAAACACCTTTATTGGAAAAAGTGCAGACACTGTAAACAATACCTTCCCATCATTCCGCACATCAATTTCCCAAGGAAGCAGTTCCAAGAAACACCAAGTCTGTGAATCCATTCAGGAGAGAGCTGGAAACCTCTTCCACAGGGTGGGTGGGCCCTCCACACCGGAGTGCGTACACCTGATGGTGCTCACCGTCTCTCTCCCCTTCTCTCCTCCCACCCTCTAGGTGAGCTCCTGGCTCCAGACTCTAAAAAAGCTGTGTACATGCAAACACTTCCCACATTTCTCCCAGCACAGCCCTCCGACTCCAGCCTCACGGTAACCTGTCAACTTGTGGTTCCACTCGGACACTGAGGAGGCACTTCAGACACAACACGTCCAAGTGGGGCTCCTCATCTTCCCGCCAAGCCTGCCCTTCTGTAGCCACCTCACCTCAGGTCCAGGTACAATGTCCTTCAAGTTCCCAGGTCAAAACCTCTGCAGCCATCTTTGGCCTCTCTTTTCTCATGCCCTGCACCTGATCTATCGACAAATTCTTCAGAATACAGCTAGACTCTGGGGACTTCTCCTTCCTCAGGCAAGCCCTCCGCCTTTCACTTGGATTAAAACAGCCTCCTACCTGGTCTTTCTGGGGACCCTGGGGTTCAGTGGGAGAACTCTCACCCTCCAGGCGGGAGATCCAGGCCAATGCGCCTGTGCACACCTACCACAGGGGAGGTTTTCCTGGCGCTCTGATGCTCCACAGACTAGACAGAAAAGGCTGGAGATCTACTTCTGAAAAACCTGCCCCTGAAAAGCCCATGCATGGGTCACAATAGTCCGATGCTGTTCATACGGGCTCACCATGAGTCCAGAGCCAACACGACGGCAGGTAACCACCACCACCTGGTCTTGGTACTGCCAAGTTAAGCCCCCTGCACTCTGGTCTCTACCAGTCAGTTTACTGAAAGCCACATGTATCTTCTAGTCTCCACAGTACCCCGTATCATTCAGAGTATCAATCGAAAATCTACAACACAAATGTCCCCATCCATGTTTGAGGGCCTGCCCCATACTAACCCAGCCCCACTCTGAAGAGGGACAGGAGACCCTGGTTTCAGAAGGGATGTCCTCCAGGCTGTCCCTCCATGCCAGCCCCTGGCCTTCCACCCTGGCTCCTGGATGGCAGGTGTTGCTAGGTGTTGTTGCCAGTCAGCTGAGACTCACAGTGACGCTCTCTGTACAGTAGAGGGAAGCGCTGACCGGCCCGCACTGTCCTCACGATCGGGATCTCTGAGGGCACTGTTGCGGCCATGGGCAATCCATCTTTCTCACTGACCCTCTATGTTACCAAGCATGGTGTCCTTCACCAGGGGCTGGTCCCTCCTGATGACATGTCCAAAGCACATGAAACAAAGTGTCTCCATCCTCACTCCCAAAACAAACGCCAACAGGCCAAACCCTCACTTCCCGCCCCCCACGACGAGGGCACAGAACCTGAAGGGAGGTTGGTGGGGCTTCTAGAAAACGTTCCCTGGCTACTAGAAGTGCCCCTCTGTCTGAGTGGGCATGACCACGTCTGTGAGAAGCTGCAGCCACACCACACAGGAGGCTAGACACTGTCAACAGGCCCTGGATGGAGCGGCAAGAAGAAAACCCTTCAGGTTCCGTGTGAACTAAGCCACTGTAATGAGATATCCTAACAGGACCAAACACTTCCTACAGTACACACACACACACCCAAAAGATAAGACACAACAGAAACACAGCATTGTGGGAAGCCTTCTCTCAGGCCACCTGAGAAAGGGAACACCTTTTCTGAGCAGGAAGCAGACAACAGCCTCCCTCCCTCACCCTGGCCATCCCTCCCAACCTCCCTGGAGAAAGCACCTGCCCAGCCCACAGATGGCACACAAATGGCTAAAGGCTTGGAGGCTTATATTTGCCTGGTGAGCTACTTCTAAAAGTCAGCCACTGAAAATGAAGCAGTACAACTCAGACAAGCATGGGGGTACCATGGGTCAGAATCAACGCAACCAGAGTGGCAGCTGTCCACTGAGCTGTGGGGTCTGACGGGGTGGCTGTCCTGAGAGGAAATGCTTGTCCACCCTTCTGCCCTGAGTGGAGCCCACAGTTCCCTAATCATGGCTGCTTCCTGGCGTGGTTTGGCTTTTTCCTTCGTGGTCTCAGATCTTCCCTGCCGAGGTAAGTCAGTGAGCACTCAGTTACAAATTCTGACGGCTTTTCTTCTGTTGCCTCCTTCTCCGCAGGTCTCCACTAGGGATACTGAGGGAGCACCGACACAGGCAGGCAGGTCAGCGCTCCAAGGGCCAAACCAGTCAACAGAGGCCGCAGGGAGGGCCCACATCCGGGAGGCCAGAGGCGCCAGCATATACAACTGCTCTCACAGGCCCTAGGAAAACATCCCAGCATTCTAGAACCTGCTACTAGTCAGTCAATACCCCAATCCCTACTTTAAAATTAAAAGGGGACTTTAAATCTAGAAGCCAGTTTACGCCTTTGTTTTCTCTTTCATAAACATACAAAACTAAACAAAAAGGCTGATGGAATGAATGAATTGAGCAAGAAGAGGGTTGTGTCGAGAAAAACGATGACGTTCAATACTGCAGAGTCCGGAGCCAGTGTGAAAAGCTGAAATTCCTGTTCTTTCCTTTTTAGTATTTGAGAATCGGGAGGGCATGTAGTGTTCTGTCCCAGCAAGCATGTGTCCTGCATCATTCCGTTTCCTCTAGATACTTTTCCTGACTCTGTTTAAATAATACACCCAAACCAAACGCACCACCACCAAGGTGACTCATAGCAACCCTGTACAGGGTTTCTCAGAGTCCTGGCATGGCCCTGTGGGATAAGCACTGGACTTCTAACTGCAACATCAGCAGTTCAAACCCATCAGCCACTCCCTGGAAAATGTACACAGAGTTGCTGTAAGTCAGAACCGACTAAAATGCACTTAACAGCATATGGTTTCTGGGACTGTAAATCTTTAGGGGAGCAAACAGTCTTTCTCCTGCAGAGTAGCTAGTGGGTTTGAACTGCTGACCTTGCAGTCAGAAGTCCAGTGCTTATCCTACAGCATCACCAGAACTCCTTTAGGTTTTCAGAATTGATATAAAAATAACCTCTTCTTCCCTGCTCCAAAGCACTAACTTGGTACCCGTCGGTTTGGGTTCAAATCCTGGTTCCCTCACGTCCTGTTGTACAGTAGGAGGACTTCAGCTTCCTCATCTGTAAGCTGGAGATCCATATGGGGATGAGGTTAGGGAAGGAAGGCACGGAGGAAACCCTAAATGGTCAGGGTGGAGACAAGCACAGGAAACCAGCCGCAAGGACACGGCGCCTGCTAGAGCGTGAGAGGGCTTCAAAAGGCCATGGGGAAATGGCACTAAAAGCTACTGGGATTTGCCCACCAACTTTCTGAAGCCCCCTCAGAGTACTTATGCTTTTGACCCTGCCCTACTATTTATTTATTTATTTATTTTTTAGTTTCACTACAGCTTTCTCTCTCTCTCTGGAAGACCCACTGTGTAAAATCTCCCAACTGCCCTCTAGGGACCCAGGCTGAGGATGATGAAAAGGCAGAAGAGTGTGGTGTTCACTAGGTACACGTGTTGGTACCACAGGGAGCATTCCTGAGAGGGAGAAGCGTGGTGCTTCCTAGGCATGCACTGGTACCGTAGGGAGCATCTCTGTGAGGCAGCCACTATATCAGCCCATTTTACAAATGGGAGTGCAGAGACCGAGACAGATGCCCTAGTTATCAGGTGGGAGATGTGCAGTTTGAGCGTCTGATGATCGAGGGCTAGAAAGATACCCACCACCTCTCTCTCACTATCTGACCTCCTCGCCTAAATCTTACCTTTCTAAAAAACCTACAAATGAATGGGTATCGAGAAGAAACTTCTTAGGAGAAGGACAGAATAATACAAGTTACAAATATAATATGTTACAAATAATATATCTTCAGCAAGCTTCAAAAAAGCCAGTATATAAATATTTAAGGCCCAACAGTCTCAAAACACATTTAATGAAGAATGTTCCCTTCAAGGGGCCATGGGACCACCCGTGTGGGCCCTTCCAGGACATAAGCCCAGTGGTTCCCACGTTGACTTGGTCCTAGAACACCCTCCTAAGGCCAAAGGAGCAAGGCAGCAGGCCAAACACTGGTCAGAGGGTGGGACCCTCAGAGCAGTGTTTAGGAATCAATCTCCCAGCAGTGTGCCATGCTAGCTCCGGGCTGTGTGGCCTGGTGGCTATGAACAGAGTTGTGGAGGACAGCAGGGTGATCTGGGCAAGTTACGTCCCCTGTCCAGGCCTCAAGAGGGTGTCTTCCTCAGGTGGCTGTGACAATTTAGTGAGTTGTTACAGGAAAGTCTGACTCGCTGCCAGGGGCTGAGGCAATGGTTAGAACGGCCAAGGGTGTGGGCTCTGGGCCAGACTACCTGGGCTGCCATCTCAGCTCAGACTTATTACCTGTGTGACCCTGAGCCACTCACTGGACTTCTCTGCACCTCAGTTTCCTCATCTATCAAATGGAGATGCTAACAGAAACTGCCATGTGGGGAAGGTGGGTTGCAGTGATGGAATGAAATGAGATGTGTAAAGCATTTACAACAGTGCCTGGTACACAGCAAACACGCAGAAGATTTCCTTTTCTTATTTTTATAGAAATCAGCTTGATTCAGGGAGGGGAAAAATCTAAGAGAAACCCAAAATCAAACCACTGCCATCGAGTGGATTTCGACTCATGGTGACCCTCAGCAATGTAGAGTAGGACAGATGCTGCACAGGGCTTTATGTTACACAGGCTTCTCTGTTACACAGACCACTTGGTGGATTCAAACAGCCAACTCTTCAGTTAGTAGCCAGAGCAAATCATTGTTGCCACCAGGGGCCCAAACAATTCTGATGGGCGTTCCGGTTGCCAGACTAAGCCCAGTATCCCCTCTGAAGTCTCTGAAGACCACGGACACAAAAACCAGAACAGGCTCCACTGGGCTTATCTGGGTCATACCTTCCTGTCAGCGGAAGAGGAGTCTACTCGAGTGTAAAACGTGCTATTTGAAAATTGTTTCAAACGCACCAAGCAGAACACAAACAAAAGTCTACTTGATTTCAATTTGCTACACTGAGAGCAAAGCAACAAAGGAATGTGAAAATGACAGCTTAGAGTGACACTATGGCTCACATAGCAAGTCCTGCCCTCAAGGACTCCCTTCCTCCTGGGGTCTCACTTCCCATCCCCCTGGGACCAGAGAAGCAGTTCTGCCTGTAAGTGGATTTTGCAGGAAACTTAAGAGCACACGCTTCAGAACTGGGAGCTCTTTTTTTCTGGCTGGCTTTGATGGCAATATTTCCTGCCCTTCTGAAAAGAGCTGGCTGGACCAGATTTGAGCAGGAGGTGACATGGGACCAGATTGACAGGGGGACTGACACCACCCACCCACCCACCCATAGGTAGCGTGGCCTAGACCTCCCTTTTCTCCTGGCTTCCCTTCCTGTTCCTGTAACTTGTCACCTTTGTAACCACTGGGCATGACCCTCAGTCACATCAGCCATTGAGAGCATTTTGAACCCAACAGGCACTGGTGTTTCATGCTTGTTTTTTCAGCATATTTGTATTTGCTATGTCCCAGCCCTGAGCCATTCAGATTGCTGCGTGGTGGTGGCTGGCTAATCTCCAAATGAGGGCACCCCAACATCCCCAGCCCTCAGTCCTCACTTTCATCCATGCCCAAGACCTTGTCTCCCAAAGATGGTGAGTTAATTATCAACTCCACCTGGTCTCATCTCCCAGTCCCAGATCAGGAAGGACACCAGGACTCCAGTGCTGGCTTGTCCCCAACGTCACCCAACAGCCCATAAAACTTGGCCTCTCTACTGCCTAAGAACAGAGAACAACCTGACCCACTCCCCAGATCTGTGGGAACCATCTTAAACATGCAAGTGGTCCCTCCGAGAGGGGTCACAGCTAAACAGGACCCCAGCCAGCCCCTCTCACCCGGTATTCCAAGCTGTGCTGTTCACACAGAAGCCAGGAATGCTACCCCCTGGGGTTGGGCAGAAGCAGTACCACCTGCCCATCTTGCCTGGGTGTTAATGACCAAAAGTCCACTGCCAATCCCCCCGCCCCTCCCACGATATTGTGCTCGTGTGGTTGCTGCCCAGGCCATGCTACAGTGACCAGCCAAAGTTAGAAACTTCTAGGGACTCAAGAGGGGAAAAACCAATCCTTTCTTCCACCTCCCATTTGCGTGGCTGCAACACCCCAGGATGTCCACCTATAAAGAAGCCAGCAAAGAATCCACGCAAAACCTTTCTGCCTCAAGTAAGCACAAAAGTACACTCAGCCCTGTCTCAGAGTGACCCTCGCCACAAGTGTAGCTGGGCCACTGGAGCCTCCAGTCCCAGGCAGGAAGACCCACAAGTCCCTCTCTGTAGCTTCTGGCAGCTCCACTCAAGGCTGTTGCTGTTGTAGTTGTTAAGTGTTGTAGGGTCTATGCCAACTTACAGCAACCTTGCATAGGGTTTCTGTGGAGCAGCTGGTGGGTTTGAACTGCTGACCTTGTGGTTCACAATGCTTATCCCACAAGAGACCTCTTTTTAATTCTCTCCTTCTGTTCAAGATGCCCCCTTGGGGGAAACCCAGGTGATTCTGCTGCGTCAAAAGCAGGCTTTAGGGACAGCATCCATGGGGGCCTTTGACCGTTTTTTTTTCCTCATTAAAATCCCTGAACTTCACAAAAGTCCTAAGGCCCAAAGTCAGCAGCTTGTGAGACTCATAAAAGTCTATTTGCTGGCGATCCAGGGAGGCGGTGGCACTGTGATAACGAGCCAACATCATCGAAAGGCATTTAAAGAGCCTTTCTTTACCAGCTCTGACCTAGCTCACAAAGAGCTCAGTGGACACTTTTTAAAACAGGTGATGAAGGGACCACAGGCCCGGGACCACTGAGGGGGATGGGACCACTGATAAGTAGGGGTACCTACTAGGGCAGTAATCACAGGTCCAGGACCACGGACGGGACAGGGATCAAGGAGCAGACAGCCACTGACAAGCAGGGCCACTAGGCCGGGCAGGGAACAAACACCTGGAGCCAGACAGATGTGGCAGGGACCAAGGAGCCACCAGCCAGGTTAGAAGCTACTAGTGAGCTGCGCCATCTACGGAACAAGACCACCAACCAAAGACCACTGGGCCCAGAGCCACTGATGTGGCAGGGACCACAGAAACAGCTGGGGCAGAAGCCACTGACCAGGGTAGGGCCAACGGCCAGCATAGAGTCCACTAGTGGAATGGGTCACCTACGGAGCAAAACCAACAACCAGGGACCAGTGACGGACAGGGCACCGAGTGGGACCGGGCAGGCTCTTCTTCAGTCGCCCCCTACCCCCGGCGGCCCTGAACAGAGCGGGCGCCGTTTCACCGGGGGGGAGGGCGTGCAGACGGTTCTGGGGAACTCCCCGGGACCCTCCCTGGGCCACATACCGGGGTCCGAACCCTCGCCCCTCGACGGACCGGCCCTTCCCCGAGCGGCCCCTTGGCTCTAGGTTCCACGTGTGCAGGGCCCAAGGCGGCGCTGGGCAGCACACCGGCCAGAGACGGCCGCCCCCTCTGCCCGCCCGGTCCGGCCCGGCACTCACGGCTCCATCTCGGCCTCAGCCCCGCAGAGCAGCCGCGTCAGCCGCAGGCGGAGCAACAGCAGCCGGAGCTGCCGGCTTCACATAGCTCATCAGAGGGCGACGCGCTGATCACGTGTGCGGAAGCAGAGGCTGCGCTCGGCTCAGGGCGGGGCAGGGCAGGATTGCTGCCTGGGGGCGGGGCCTGGTGGAATGGGCGTGGGCGGGGGGCGGGGCGACGGCGTGGTGGGTGCGCGGCCTGGAAACGTCGAACCTGACTCGCAGTCAAGGCCCTCACGATGGATCCTGGTGGGATGAAGGAATCAAACGATCCACAGCGGAAGGCGACAGCACATTCATTCACTCTCCAGCCTCCAGGGCAGCTTAATCAGGGCAAAAGAATACACCCGATGGGTCCATGAATGTCCTATAGTGAGCTGAAAAACTATGGTCCCGACTCATAGCAACTCTGTATAAAGGATTCGCAGCCTGAAAAATCTTTACGTCTTTCTTCCTCTTGAGGAGCGGCTAGTAGATTCGAATGGCTGAACCTGCGCTTAACAGCATGATGTATATCCACTATGCTGCCTGGGCGCCTTTGCAAAAACTATTTTCAGTGAAAATGATCTGCCACTTTCCCCTTTCCTAAAGGGATCTGTGACCGCAGTAAGATTAAATTCTTGTTGCTAGCAAGTCCACTCCATAGAAATACCTTATGATCCAGCAATACCTCTACTTCATATTTACCCACAAGAAGTACGAGCCATAACCCTAGAAGATATACGCACACCAATGTTCATAGCAGCACTATTTACAATAGCAAAAAGATGGAGACAGCCTAAATGCCCATCAATGGAATACTATGCTACCTTGAAAATAACAAGGAAGCTGCAAGTCGGTTGCAACTCATGGTGACCCCATGTGTTATAGACTAGAACCACGGCCCATAGGGTGTTCTTGGCTGGAAGGTCCCTGGGTAGGGCAAAACTGTTTGCCCTGACTGCTAACCTAAAGTTGATAGTTCAAATCCACCCAGTGGTACCACGGAAGACAAGGCCCTAAAAATTCTGACACTTCCTCTGCAGTGGTTCTACACTGAACACATGAGGTTGGAATGGATTCGATGGCAATGGGTTACTCTTAAAGAAAAAGGTTGCCAGGTCCTTTCTTCTGTGGTACTACTGGGTGGATTTGAACAGCTAACATCTAGGTTAGTAATCAAGTGCAAACTGTGTCACCAAAACCCCCACACCCCAAACAGACCAAACCACTTCTACGGAGCTGAGTTCACCTCCTAGCAACCTTATGTACAGGGTTTCCAAGACTAAATCTTCATAGGAGCAGACGGTCTCATCTCTCTCCCATGCTGCAACTGGTCAGTATGAACAGCCAAGCTTGCAATTAGCAACCCAATGCTTATTCCACAGTGCCACCAGGCTGCCTAACCATCACCAAGGACAGAAAACTTCTCCCTTTCCTGGGAGCCAATACCCTTTTCATACAAGACCTGGGATCTGAGTCCTCACCGCTACTCACTGATTCCCCTTCATCTGCTACGCAGCACCACTTAGACTAGCTGGAGCCCTTCCGTCCTCGTGGGCTCTTGAACTGATGGCCTCCGTGCCTCACTGCTGGTGACCTCAGGCTGCTCTCTGTGCCCTGTCACAGAGGTGCTACATCGGACAGTTTATCAGAGTGAGCCAAGGTTGTCAGAGCAAGATGCACGTCATGGTCTTTTCCCACCTAATCTCAGAAATGACAGTCCATCATTTTTCTTCTATTCCATTCGTTAGAGAGGAGTTCTGGTGGCAGAATGGTTAAGCACTTGGCTGCGAATCAAAAGATCAGCAGTTCAAAGCCACCTGATGCTCATTTGTTAGCAGTGAGTCACTAGGTCTCTCCCACACTGGAGGAGTGTGGAGTGTGCAGGAGCATGAACATCAGGAGGCGGGATCATGGATATTGCCTACCACAGTGGCCATATGAGTGTCCCGGGGTTACCATAACGGTCACAAAGCAGGTGACGTAAACAACATTCTCTCACAGGGTGAGGCAGGACCATGCCTGCCTCTGACAGCACTAGGGGAAGATGCTGGTGATTCCAGACATTGCGTGGCTTAAAGTTACAACCTACTGCATCCCTACCGCCAAATTCCCATGGCTATCTTCCCTCTCTCTGTCTCTTCTCTTTTAACTAATTTGTTGGCAGAACATTCTCAAATAATTTCAATATTCACACACCACCCTCCCCAGCCCTATGGGGATTGGAATTATCATCTGAGGTCAGTTACTTTTCAGTCTGAAGAAAATTACCTTTTGCGTGTCTTGTAAGGCAGGTCTTTTAATAACACATTCTCTCAGCATTTGTGATCCTGAAATTTATTGGTATCACCTTCATTGTTTAAAAGATCGTTTTTGCTGGATATAAAATCATGGTTGACAAGGTATTTCTGTTTTGTTTTGTTTCCCTTTCAGCAGTTTGAATACGCCCTCTGGCTCCCATTGTTTCTGATGAGAAGTCATCTGTTCCTCTTATTAGGAGGAGAAAGAGTCCCTTGTATGAAATGAACTGTTTTTGAGTTGCTACTTTAAGCTTTTTCTCTGTTTTGGTGTGGATATCTGTGTAATTATCCTAGCAGGAGTTGGTTGAACTTCTTAGATATTAGATTACTGGTTTCAAATCCATTTGGGGAAGTTTTCAGTCATAATTTCTTTGAATGGTTGGTTTGCACCTTTCTCCTGATCCTTCTGTTATGCATATATTGGTGTGTTGAATGCTGTTCCACATTTCTAACAGGCTTTGTTTATTTTTCTTCACTCTTTTTTTCTCTACGTTCTTCAGATTGTACAATCTCTCCCTTCTATCTTCAAGTGCGCTGATATTTTCTTTTCAGTGACTGTTGAGTCTCTCTAGTCAGTTTTTTCATTTTGGTTACTGAACTTTTCAACTCCACAATTTCCACTTGGAAACAGATGTTGAGTCCCATCAAGTCGGCCATGACTGTTAGCACAACAGAACGAAATACTGCCTGATCCTGCGCCATCCTCACAATTGTTATTACGTTCGAACCCATTGTTACTGCCACTGTGCCAATCCATCTCGTTGGGGGTCTTCCTCCTTTTTGATGACCCTCTACTTTACTAAGCATAATGTCCTTCTCCAGGTACTATTCCTTCCTGATCACATGACCAAAGTATAAGAGACAAAGACGTGCCATTTGGACTTTTAAAGAGCATACTGGCTGTACTTCTTATAACACAGATTTGTTTGTTCTTCTGGCAGTCCTTGGTACTTACAGTATTCTTCTCCAAAACCATATCTCAAATGTGTCAATTCTTCTGTGGTCTTCCTTATTCACTGTCCACCTTCCACATGCATATGAGGCTATTAGAAATCCCATGTCTTGCATCATGCACACCTTAGTCATCAACTGATACATTTGCTCTTGAACATTTTAAAGAAGTCTTATATAGCAGATTTGCCTAATGCAATATGTTGTTTGATTTCTTGACTGCTACTTCCATGAGTGTTGATTGTGGATTCAAGCAAAACAAAGTCTGTGACAACTTTAATCTTTTTGCCATTTATCAAGATGTTATTTATTGTCCTGGTTGTGGAGATTTTTATTTTTCTTTGCATTGAGGTGCAATCCATACTGAAGGATGTTGTGTTTGATTTTCATCATGAAGTATTTTCGCTTTTAGCTTGTATCATTTGCATATTGCAGGTTGTTAATGAGTCTTTCCCCAATCCTGATGCCATGTTCTTCTTCACAGTATCCAGCTTCTCAGATTATCTGCTCAGCATACAGACTGGATAAGTATGGTGATAGTATACAATCCTGGCACACACCTTTCCTGATTTTAAACCATTCAGTATCCCTTTGTTCTGTTTGAACGACTGCCTCTTGGTCTATGTACAAGTTTTCTCATGAACTCATTTCAGTGTTCTAGAATACCCATTCTTCACAATGCTATCCATAGTTTGTCATGATCTACACAGTTGAAAGTCTGTGCATATCGATAAAACCTAAGTAAACATGTTTCTGGTATTCTCTTCTGTCAGCCAAGATCCATCTGACATCAGCAATAATATCCCTCATTCCACGTCCTCTTCTGAATCCAGCTTGAATTTCTGGCAGTTCCTTGTTGATGCACTATTGTAGCTTTTTCTGAATTATCTTCAGCAAAATTTTACTTGCCTGTGATATTATTATTAATTAATTGTTGTTAGATGATTTCCACATTCCATTGGGTCACCCCTCTTTGGCATAGATGCAAATATGGAGTCCTGGTGTGGGGCTTTAGAATAAAGCATTGTACCACAAGGTCGGTTTGAACCATGAGGTCAGTAGTTCAAACTCACCAGCTGCTCCTCGGAAACCCTATACATGGTTGATATGAGTCAGAACCAACTTGACAGCACTTAACGACATGGGGCTCTTCCAATCAGTTGGCTAGGTAGCTGGCTTGCAATTTTCTTGGCATAGATAAGCGAATGCCTTTAGTACTTCAGCAATTTGTTGAACGATTTCTATTTGTATTCCATCAATTCCTGGAGTCTTGTTGTTTGCCAATGCCTTTGGTGCAAAATATCAATAAAGACAGAATTTCTATCTTTATTGACATTACGTAGTGTACGAAACATTGTCTTCGTGGCTTCTTTTACTTATTTAAGTATGTATCCTTTGGTCCTTAGAACAAATTTATAATGACTGCTTTAAAGTCTATTAAATCTCTCACAAGTGGTTTCTGTCGCCTGCTCCCTCGTCCCACCCCTCATGCAGGAAATGTTTCCTAAATTCTGTTTTCACGTCCCTGGGCATCTTAAAAGAAGTTAAACACATTTATGGGTTATGAAATACATTTGACCAAGTAGCTTCCACCCTACTGTTATGCTATGCCCATAGGGCCTGATTCAAGAAGGAAAACTTTACAAAAGTCACCCAGCTTCTACAGAGTCTTCTACCCAGCCCAGACCCTGACCACTATACAGCATGAGGGATAGAAGACAAATTTCTGAAAATCTTGATGTCCAGACAGCCAACCAAGGTTGAACAGATAAAAGTTCTTTATTATGCAAACGTGACACATTGATGAGATTACATTACTATATGAGGCAAGAGAAGCTAGAATTAGCAGACAGATTTTAAAGCAAGTAATTAGAGTAAGATAGGCGTCCTGGTGGTGTCATGATTAGGTACTGAGCCGCTAATCAAAAGGTTAGTGGTTCAAACCCACCAGCTGTTATGCATTAGAAAGATGTGGCAGTCTGCTTCTGACAAGATTTACAGCCTTGGAAACACTGTGGGGCTGTTCTAGTCTGTCCTGTAGGGTGGATATAAGTCAAGTTTGAGGGGAACGCAAGCTATTAATGATGACCATTCATGGCCACTCTCTTGCATTATCCTCAGAGCATAGCAGAGATACAGAGGTTAACCCCATATGTTTCGGGGGAGAACGACACTCCATAATGTTTTCAAGGTTGTGACTTTTCATAATCGGATAGCCAGGCCTTTCTTTGGAGGTGCCTCCAGGTTGGTTTGAATCACCAACTTTTCAATGCATAGTCAAACATTTAACTGCTCGCTCCACCCACAGAATCTTTTAGATCTGGTTTTGTTGTTAAGTTTTGACTCACAGAGAACCTGTGTAGGGTTTCTGAGGAGCGGGTCTGAACTACCAACCTTGTGGTTAGCAGTCCAGTAGTTTCCTCCAGTTCTGTTTGAGTTTAAACCCCCATGAGATGAGTTGTAGGACTTTGTCGTATTAGACCTCTGCAAGTTTAACTTGCTAATGAGTGGACTGCAGGCAGCAAATGGGCTGATGGTGCCTCTCCCTAATGCAAAGGCTTGGGCAACAATACCAAAAATAAAACAATCTAGTTTTTCCATGATTTCATTGTTTTTGAATCCACATGGACGCCTCTGTGAAAGTCTCCAAATGCTCATAAAACACCTGCTCAGGCAAATACAGAGTGAGTCCTAATGACACCTTTGAGCTCTTGGATTTGGCTGTGCCTGAGCTGGTTCAATGGCCCAATAAGCTCCCCTTCTGGATCAGGCACCATAACTTGGTATAAACAAGAGTATAAACAAACCCTAAGCACAAACAAGTAGAGACCCAAGAATAATACCAGGATGACCCAGACATGGAGAAATGTCCACCAGAGCGAGGGGTATTTACAAACAGGAGGGAGAAATGAGGAGGGGCACTGCTCTAGGAAATGGCATCAGGCAGGTTCCAGGGTACACCTGAGATCAGGACTGTGGTTGTTCAGTGAGAAATATCTTGGCCCATGCTCCCATGAGGGACTACCAGTTTCAATTCCCACCCAATTCTCCTCAAGCGCAGCCACTACCATCTGTCAGCAGAGGCTTCTGTGTTGCTAGGATTCTGAACCAGTTTCAGCAGCACTTACAGACTAAGAGAGACTAGGAAGAAAGGCCTGCTGATTTACTTCCCAAACTCCACCATTGGCAACTCCGTGAGTCTCACTGCTCTAATTCCCTTGTGCTTAGGGTCACTATGAGTTGGGGGTCGACTTGATGAAAGCTAACAACAACAATGTTTGTCTTAATACACAAATGTTCTCATCAGTGGTGACGTCGTCCACATGGATGATCTAAAAGCATTGTCTAGAAGCTGAGAAAGGTCAGTCAGTCAACCTTGAATAGTCTAAGATCTGTGCTCTCCCAAATGAACCAGCTAGCTTCGGATCAAAGAATGCAGAGCAAATGTTTTGTTTTCATTTTGTATAAACTACAGATCCCTGGACTTCTGGTATGGCACTGTAGGGTCAGCACTGGACAGCAACCACAATGCAGGCAGTTCAAACCCACCAGCTACTCTGTGGAAACTCTTTGCAGGGTCGTTATGAGCTGAAACCAACCGACTCAACGGCACTTAAGGAACAAGAGATCCCTGTTTAGTGTAACTCCTAACTCAATGTTGTCATCCATACCCAACCTCAAAAAAATTTTTTAAAACACCTTCTTTGGACTCTCCTTAAGTCACCATAGGGGTCCTTGTGGTGCTGTGGGTTAAGCACTAGACTACTTACTAACCACAAGTCAGCAGTTCAAAACCACCAGCCAACCTGGAGAATAAGGATGAAGGCAGTCTGTTCCTGTAAAGATTTACAGTCTCGGAAACCCTAAAGATCTGTCCTATGGCAGATCTCTGAGTCAGAATTGGTTAGTGAGTGAGTCACCTTGTCGTCGATGGAACCCAGAGCAGTCCAAGGTTAGGGAAAGAAAACAAAGCCGAAGTCTGAGGTGTAGAAATGTAGGTAGGCATCGGGAACTGGGAAGCACACATCACAACTCCACCAAACAACAGTCCACGGATGGGTAGCGGCAGAGGGCTGGCAGCCAGGGCCACCCCAGAGAAATGGACTGTCCAAGTCCTGCCAGGGTCCAAAGGCGGCTGTCCCTGCTACTGCCCCCGAAGACCCTGTGAATCCACACCTATTCATAGTGGCCAGTCCAACAAGCAGGGATGATAAGAGATCTGGTCTGGGATTTGAACTTACTTAAATTTAAGCACTTAAAAAAAATTTGTTATTGTGGTGAAATATATGTAACAAAACAGTTTACCCATGTTTACACATACAATTCAGTGATCTAAACGACGTTTGCCACACTGCACAAGCATCACCGCTGTCTACTTCCAAATTGAATTTCAAGTCTGATTCACACCAGAGTTCTTTTTTCTGGACATAGCTAATTGGCCCCTGGGTGTGCAAATGGTTAGCACACTCCATCTGCTAACTGAAAGATTGGACATCTGAGTCTGCCCAGACAGCCCAAAGAAGAAAAGGCTGGTAGATCAACTCCCCAAAGAATACAACCACTGAAAACTAGAAGCACAATTTTGTCATGAGCCAGAATCACCTAGTGGTGAATAGCTAATTGAGAAACAGCCTAAATATCCTTGAATCTGAATTGCAAGAGTTGCTATTGCCCAGTAGTTAGACTGAGCTGTATTCCCAGAGCTTGCACATGTGTGAGAAAGACAGGCTCTGTACAGCATGGATCCAGGTGGAGATCGACAGGTTTGCCTGAGACAGAAAAAGGCTCTCAGACGTCTCCCTGTGACTGTAAGCCAGGTCCTCTAAGGTGTCCATCCCTTTGCAAGGAAGGGCACGCTCAGAAAAGGGCACATGACCTCTTCTCATCAATGACACACGAGTTTGGTTTCCTTTAAGCTTTTTATTGGCATACACAGTAATAAGGAACCCTGGTGGAGCAGTGGTTAAGCACTCAGTTCCAAAGTGAAAGGTCGGCAGTTGGAACCCATCAGCCACTCCTTAGGAGACCAGCCTGGCAATCTGTTTCCGTAAAGATGGAAACTCTGTGGGGAGAGTTTTACTCTGCCTTACAGAAGTCTCTATGAATCAGAATCAACTCAACGGCACACAACATAATATAGAAAATTAAGGCAATCCTGTGCACAACTTGACACATATTCACAAGTGGAATAGACCTGTGTAACCAGCATGCAGATCAAGAAGCCACAGGCTGCCAGCACCCAGACAACCCTCTTCTGTCCCCTTGTCACTGCCCCCTCGAGGAAACCCTTGTCTTGATGTCTAACATCATAGCGTTGTCCTGTCTGCCCATACTCTCTATAAAAATGGAGTCAAGATGGATGCACTCTTTATCTGGCTTCTTTTGCTTAACATCATGTTTGTGAGAGTCATCCTCACTGCTGTGTATAGCTGTCAACTGTTTACCTAGTTTGTGTGTAATATTCCATTATGGGATGTACCACAATGCATTTATGCACACCACGTTTGATGAGTATATGGCTCGATTCCAGTTTAGTCTTATGAATTTTGAGGTTGTTGTTATTAAGTGCTGTGGAGCCAGTTGCAGCTCATAGCGACCCTGTCTGTATAGAGTTCCTGAGGCTGCAAATCTTCACAGGAGCAGAAAGCCTCACCTTTCTTCAATGGAGCAGTTGGGAGGCTAGAACCACGGACCTTGTGGTTTGCAGTTCAGTGCTTATTGTATGGAGCCACTGTGCTATATGTTGTTTGTTGTTGTTGAGTGCCATCGAGTTGGTTCCGACCCTTAGCAACCCTGTATAGTGTTTCCAAGGAGTAGCTGGTGAGCTTTAACCGCTGACCTTGCAGTTCGAGCCGCCTTTGCAGTCCAGTGCATTAGCCCACAGAGCCACTGTACTATGCAGTGCTCCTTACTTAGTACATAGGCATCCTGGTGGCTCAACAATTAAGTGCTTGACTGCTAACTGAAGCTTGGTGGTTGGAACCTACAGCCTCCTATTACTCTCCCATCTATGCTGTGTTGGTTCTTTCTTCCCCAGTAAGTGTAAATGGTCACAGAGCTGTCATTTCTCAATAATGCCGAAGTACATAGCTAATCCACAGCCCAGCCTGCCAGTTTAGGACGGGCGAGCTGTCTTTTGAAAACTGAGCTTTCACAGTTGTATTCTTGGCTTCCCCCTGTTAGGAGAACACTGTCAGCCATGTGCGGTAGCTCCCCAGGTTCTCCCGGGAAAGAAGAGCTGCGGCGTGATTAGTCATAAAGCACTAATGAGGCCACCAAGATGACAAGCAGAGCAGGAGCAAAAAGGAGAGTAGCAACTTCACCTTCTAGCTAGACGGATGCAGGAGCTGTAACTATCTATCGCAGCCCAACTTGAAACCCAGGAATATTTCACCTTGTTTTGTTTATGGTGCAGCCCATTGATACAAAAATTCAGCGGAGCAGTTGAAGACTGTCTGTCACCCAGATTCTCTCACTGTAAAACAATCTGTGATTCAGTCAGACTGTTCTGTGTACACCAGATACTATCTATGCTGTGGAGGCTACATGCTAGGCTTCATAGGCTGTATGTTTGTATTCGATATAAAGCAACTTTCACTGTACTGATTCAATCTGTATGCTGAGCAAATCATCTGAGAAGCTGTATGAAGAAGTATGTGGCATCAGTAATGGAGGGAGACTCATTAACAATCTGCAATATACAGATGACACAACTTTGCTTGCCAATAACAAAGAGGACTTGAAATACTTACTGATGAAGATCAAAGAGCACAGCCTCCAGTATGGATTACACCTCAATGTAAAGAAAACAAAGATCCTCACAACTAGAACAATAAATAAAATCACGATAAACAGAGAAAAGATTGAAGTTGTAAAAGATTTCATTTTGCTTGGATCCACAATCAACACTCATGGAAGCATCAGTCAAGAAATCAAACAACGTAATGCATTAGGCACATCTGCCGCACAGACCCTCTTTAAAGTGTTCAAGAGCAAAGATGTCACTTTGAGGACTAACGTGCACCTGACTGGCCTAAACCATGGTATTTTCAAGGGCCTCATTTGAAGTGAAAGCCAGACAATGAATAGGGGAAACTGTAGAAGAACCAACACATTTTAATTATGACAGTACCACGGACCACCAGAAGAACAAACAAATTTGTTTGAAGTATAACTAGATGCTTCTGGGAGGCAAGAATGGCAAGATTTTGTTTCTCGTACTTTGGACAAGCTGTCAGGAAGAATCAGTCACTGGAGAAGGACATCATGCTTAGAAACGTGGAAGGTCAGCAAAAGAGAGGAAGACCCACAAAGAGACGGACTGACACAGCAGAAGCAACAACGGGCTTAGACATAACAACAGTTGTGAGACGGCTCCAGGCACGTTTCCTTCTGTTGTTGCGTAGGGTCGCTATGAGTCAGGACCAAGTTGAAGGCACCTAACAACATAACAGCATAGGAAGCAGGCTGCAGTTGACTTGCTCTCCTGGGAGGTGGCCAGATTTATTGTTGTTCCTTCCAACTATGGTGAAAGTGTCACTAGGATCCAACTCAGTTAATGAAGTTGTTCCTGGAACAAAGACTCAAATGCCTGATGGAAGGACAGGCAGACAAAATGCTCATGTCACTTTCCTGCTTAACACCCTCCCCTGACTTTGCAATTCTAATGAAAACCAAGTTCCTTACTATGACCTGGCCTTACCTCTCTCTGACCACTGAACGGCAGCCAGGCCGGTCTTTGGTTTAGTTTGTTCATTATCTGTCCACCCCATGGGAGCTGGGACCCTGTCTTGTTCCTTCTGTGTTCCCAGCACCTAGAACAATCGCAGCCACACAAAGTATGCTCCCTAGTTATTAGCCGAGTAAAAGGGTGGATGAATGAAGGGTGACCCAGTTGCAGATTAACTTAGCAGAGGCTTTGTTCTCGCCTCTGCCACCTGCATAGGGACCACGTTGTCACTATTCACTAGCTCTCTTGCCAATAAGTGTTCCTGGAAAATCAAATATATAGACAGGAACCAGTCAGAGTCAGCAAGTAGTGGGAAAGAAGGCTGGAACAAAACTAAGCGACGAAATGTTCTGTGGGTTCCTTTCCCATGTTGCCAGACCCTCAGGAGACTTCAGGAGACGATATGAACTAAAGGGGCTACATCAGATGATCTTGGGATTGCATTAAAAAGGGGGGCACTGGTTAACCTCTGGGAAATCATTGGGCTTTTGAAAAGATTTGAGGATAACTGATGATGTAAGCTCTTTCTGACCATGTACTAGCCTATGTATGATTTTGAGGGGCAAAAACAGCGGTTCCCACTTCAAAGCTAGTCATGTCAGCCATCTGCCATCCTTAAGCGCAAGAGCAAGTAAATAATTACTAGAATCCCAGCTAACAGAGGGGAATCCCTGACTGGCACAAAGGGTTAAGTGCTCACTACTAGCCAAAACAATGGCAGTTCAGACTCATCCAGAGGGGGCTGGGAAGACAAGCCTGGTGAATTGCTTCTGAAAGGCCACTGCCTAGGCACATGTGGGGTGGCTGTAAGGTGGAATCCACTCCACATTAACAACAACCAACTTACAGAAACCTTCTGGTTCAAACTTCCCTTTCAGAATGTGAGTTAGCCTGTCTTTTTCTCCGGACCACAAAGCAGTTTATTATCCAAGTAATAAAATCAACCCCGATTAATGTAACACCAATCTAGGTCCTGTGCCCCCAGGCTCCTAAAAGAGTCCTTTCATAGCCCCCAAACCTTAGGATAACTTCAGCCATAGGCAATGGAAATATTTTCCTATCAGATCTCTCCCCCCCGCCCCCAAAAGAAGGCGGCAGAAATGAAACTAACCACTGGGGG
>NW_006408635.1:7783468-7788415 GCF_000296735.1 Chrysochloris asiatica | reverse complement strand
CCCAGACAAACTGTCCTCATCACTCAACAGCACCCTTGCCTCAGAGCTTCCTCCGAAAGCCCAGGGCCCAGAGTCGGGGGACTCGGCAGAATCACGGTCCTCGCTCTCCCCTGGACGTTCGGAGCTGGGGGATCGTCTCCCCATACGAGGGATCGGCCAGGCCTGAGCTGCCATAGTGGGAGAGGGAAGCGGAGGGAGAAGCCGGAGGATGAGATGGAAGACAGGGAGAGGCAAAGCCAGGACTAAACCCCAAGGTCCCTTCCTCAGGTTCCGGGAAAGGAAAAGGGCTCTTCACGATGCTCCCTGGACCGGCCCTAAAGCCGGCAAGGAGCCGCTGCAGTCAAGCCGGGCGGCCTGCCCCTCTACATTCCATCCAGGGGTGGGGGAAGCAGGGACGGTTGGCGCCCCCATCACCCCAACCGCGCGCAGCCCGGCACCACCCTCACTGCGCGCACCCCGGCAGCGCCCCGACCGCGTGCACACTCGCCGCTCCCGCACCCCCGCATGCACCCCCGCGCTCCCACCACCCCTCCGCAGGCACCCCCGGTAGCGCCCCCGCCGCGTGTACCCCGACAACGCCCCCACCGCGCTCCCATCGCCTCCGCCGCGCGCGCCCCAACAGTGCCCCATCACCCCCGCCGCCGCGGGCCGAGCGGCACCTGTAGTAGCGGTCATCCTTGAAGGGCGTGAGGTCCTCGCGCAGCTCGCGGTACGCCTCCTGCAGCCGCCGGCACAGGAGCTTGAGCTGCCCGCAGAGCCGGGGCTCGAAGGCCGGGTCCTCGGCGTCCATGCCGCGCCTTTCCCTCCGCCCGCCGCGCCGTGTCCGCGTCGCCCCCTCTCCCCTCGGCGCCCGGGATTGGGGGCCGCGGCGCGGGGCGGGCCGAGGAGGGGGAGGAGCAGGGCCGGGGAGGGGGTGCCGGGCTGTGGCGGGGCAAGGGTCCCGCCTGCGTCCCGCCTGGGGGAGCCCCGCCCACTAGCCGCCGCCGGGGAAGAGAAGAGGAGGAAGGCCAGCGCAAGCTCGTCTGCGGCCCTGAACGCGAGCGAAATGCGCCCTCGCAGCGCTGTCACTGGAGAGCAGGAGAAATGGAGGCGAGAGCAGGAAGGAAATGGGACTGGAGAACAGCTTGAGAGGCCTTTCTGTAAGGAAGCGTGAACAGCGGCGCGCGATCGTGTTCAGCACCACGGACAGCTCCAGTGGCCACAGTCCAGCGTCCTAGACTTCTCTTAGCCCAACCCACAGACATTTCCAAAGAAGACAATTGCAGGAAGGTCATAATTAATGTTCTTTTTTAAGATAAAAAAGTGTCCGAGTGAGAATCCCACCATTCCCATAGTCACCCAAACAAATCTGACCAAGATAGTTTCTCACACTCTGCAAAACTCAACGCTAGTGTGTAAAATGAAAACTCACACAGTATCACGTCTCCCACGGGAAGGCTTGTCGAAAGAGTGGTGTGATCTTCTCTTGTGAATGTTTCCAATAAAAGTGGAGAAACAGATGGTGTTGGTGCGTTGCCACCTGACTCCAGTACTTACAGGCATAGAGGAACCTTCTACAAATCCACTTTTTGGAGGCCCAGTCTACACAGTTGAATCTGAATTATATAATACCAGGGCCAGGGATCTTTATTTTCCTCTGTTTCCCAGATGTGTCTGAGGGTCACTCAGGGTTCAAGACTCAGAATTCTCATTTTCCAGCTATCTTCTTCACCTGTGTTCTAAGTCCACCCACTCTTTCCTGCTCTTTATTTATTTATTTTTTGTAATCATTACATTTGGAAACAACTTTTTGTCTGCTAGCCAAGCTCCCCTGTCAGGTCTTGCAATCTCCCATAACCTTGGCTCATCCTGCACTGGGCACAGTTAGGTTTTAAGTTCAGTGCATTCATGTAAACATTTGTACTTAATCATCTCAGGAGGACAAAAATGGAAATCAGCATTGCCAATGCCTAAAATATAGTACAGAGAGATGCATGCTAAGAGCTCCTCAGAAAACAAACACAAATATATTTTCTGTAATGAGATAGAGTCTATGAGATCAGCTTGTGACATATTTCTAATTGTGTGTGATTGGCTACAGAGACTTTAGGAGCATAATGGGTTAAATGTGGGGCTGTTAACCACAAGGTCATCAGTTTGAAACCTTCAGTCATTCAGGGAGAGAAAGATGAGGCTGTCTGCTCCCATAAAGATTTACAGCCTCGGAAACACTAGAGCAATTCTACTCTTTCCTGTGGGGTCAGTATGAACCAGAGACTTCATCATTAGAGGGATTATTAACCAATATATAGATGACACAACTTTGCTTGCTGAAAGCAAAGAGGACGCGAAGCACTTACAAAGATTACAGCCTTCAGTATGGATTACAGCTCACTGTAAAAAACAACAAAATCTTCACAACTAAACTAACACCATCATGATAAATGTCAAGGATTTCATTTTACTTGGTTCCATAATCAACGCCCATGGAAGCAGCAGTCAATAAATCAAACAGCAAATCTTCTGCAAAAGACCACTCTGAAGTATTAAAGAGCAAAGATGTCACTTTGACAACTAAGGCACCCCTGACCCAAGCCATGCTATTTATTTTATTTTCAATCACCTCATATGCATGTGAAAGTTGGACAGTGAATAAGTAAGGCTAGAAAAGAATTGATGCATTTGAATAATGATGTTGATGAAGAATATTGAAAGTACCACGGACTGCCAGAAGAACAAACAAATCTGTCTTGGAAGAAGTGTAGTCAGAGTGCTCCTTAGAAGGGAGAATGGTGAGACTTCATCTTACATAATTTGGACACATTATCAGGAAGGACCAGTTCCTAAGAAAGGACATCATATTTGCTAAAGTGAAGGGTCAGCAAAAAAGAAGAAGACCCTCAGTGGTATGGATTGACACAGTGGGGGCACCAATGGGCTTATATATATTAGTTGTGAGGATGATGCTGTGTTTCATTCTGTTGTGCACAGGGTCACTATGAGTTGGAAAGGGCTCAGACTAAAACAAAAACCACAAACCCACAGCCATCAAATCAATTCCAACTCAGAGCAACCCTCTATATGGTTTCTGAGATTATAACACTTTATAGGAGCAAACAGACTCATCTTTCTCCTGTGGAGTGACTGAAGGGTTTGAACCACCAATCCTAAGATTAGCAGCCCAGTGCCTAACCCACAGCACCACCAGAGCTCCTTGTTCCAGCTCAAGAATATATCATAATTCACTTAATCATTTCCCTATCATTGTTTTGGGATTGTTATTATAAATAATGGAGTCCTGATGTGGTGCTATGGGTTAATGCGTCAGACTGCAAAGCCATTTGAACTGCAAGGTCAGTGGTTCAAGCTCACCAGCTGCTCCGTGGAAACCCTATGCAGGGTCGCTATCGACTCAATGGCACTTCACAACGACAACATTATAAATAATACCACAATGAACATCTTTATGCATAAATCTTTGAATTTAAGACTATATTTTTTGGGTTGGAAAGGAAATAAAATGAAAAACCAAACTTGCTGCCATCAGTCAATTCTGAGTCCTGGCAACCGTGTGTGTTCGAGAGGAGAACTACTTCACGGAGTGTCCTTGTCCTGGCGTGGCACTGCAGGATAATGCGCTGGACCTCAAGGTCCGTTTGCGCTGCTAGATCGACGATTCTAACCCACCAGCTGCTCCTAGTCTGTACAGGGTGTCTATGAATTGGAACCGACGCGCTGGCACTTCACAACAACAACAACAAACTTTATGGAAGTTTCTTTCTTGTGTAGCACTACGTGGTGGGTTAGAACCACCAATCTTTACATAAGTTGTTGTTTTTAAGTGCTGTTGAGTCGTTTCTGACTCATAGTGACCCTGTATAGGGTTTCCAAGGAGCAGCTAGTGAGCTTGGACTGCCGACCTCGCGGCTCAAACTGATCTTGCAGTCCAGCGCATTAGCCCACAGCACCACACCAGGACAAGGACAAACCCTTTGTACCAGCCAGGGACCTTGGGAATGAAATAACTGGGTTAAAAAGAATGTAGACATTAAAAAAACGAAAAACTTTTTTACCCTGGAAATTTCCAACCAGCTTCAGACTGGAATTCCATTTTAGGAAAAGATGGTTGCTAATGAATCTCTAATAGTGGAATTGAAGACGACAACTACTGATTGAATATGCATTAGGAAGGAGATGCTTTTTTTAGCAGAGGGTTCATCCTGCTAGTACTTCTGAAGCAATACAGAGCAGGTAAGCACACGGTCTCAACAAGGTTGACTCTTTGTCCTTGAAAACAATGTTGGTCAAAAGGCAGGTGTTCAACAAGTTACCTTTGACTGACTGGCTAACACAGCACTGCTTAAGCATCACCTGGGACAGACTCAGTCAGGAATAACAGAGACCGAAATGACTTATAATACCAATGAAAATTAGTCAGTAGGCATAAAGAATATCAAATGGTTAAGCCTTTCAATAATATCTCACTTCAAGTAGGAGCACTGGGGCTCCAAACGATAAGCACTGGACTGCAAAACATAAGGTCTGTAGTTGGAGCCCACTAGCTGCTCCAAGGGAGAAAAGTGAGGCTTTCTGCTTCCCCAAAGATTTGAAAAGCCTCAGAAAAACTTTATAGGGTCATTATGAGTCAGAACGAACTAGAAAGCATTTAGCAACAACAACAAACTTTAAACATAATTATAACTCACTGCCGTCAAGTCTATGCCAACTCATAGTGACCCTCTATGGCAGAGGGTCCAAGAGGTCCAACAGCTGAACAGAAAATTTCAAAGATCAGCTCGAGAAGATAAAACCAAATACTATAATAAAATGTGCAAAGATTTGGAATTAGAAAACCACAAAGGAAGAACACGGTCAGCATTTCTCAAGCTGGGGGAACTGAAGTAAAAATTCAAGCCTCAACTTTCATTATTGAAAGATTCTCTGGGCAAATTATTGAATGATGCAGAA
>NW_006408635.1:7778851-7781908 GCF_000296735.1 Chrysochloris asiatica | reverse complement strand
TCAGTTCCAACTCGGTGGCACTTGACAACAACAACAACAATGGCATAGTAGAACGGGCTCATAGAGTTTTCAAAGCTGTCATCTTTCAGAAGCACGCTGTCACATCTTTCTCCTGCAGAGTGGCTAGCAGGCTTGAACTCCTGATTGTTCAGTTAGCAGTCGAGTGCTTTAACCACTACACCAGTGTTGTTATTGTTAAGCACCGTTGAGTCAGTTCCAACTCATAGTGACCCAATGTAGGGTTTCCTAGGAGCAGCCAGTGGGTTTAAACCACCAACCTTATGGTGAGCATTCTAGTGCCACACCAGTACTCCAGTAGTGCTCGAAAATATAATGATGATGACTTAAAATCCACTCCAGAAAGTTGAATGGGCATAAAAGCAGGTAAGGCTCTCTATAAAACTGAGTTTTCTTTTCACCTAAACAACACCTAAGCCCAAGCTTCTTATTGTTAAGTTGGTTCTGAATATCAAGTTTGTTCTGACTCACAGTGACCATATATATATGCCTTCTGAGGAGCGGCTGGTGAGTTTGAACCTCCTCATTTCTTCCATTTGCTTTAGCATCTCTATGCTGAAGATTAAGTTTCAGAGTCTTTGCTGATATCTGTTTGGTCTTTTCCTTCTTTCTTGTCTTCTTAATGACCTTTTGCTTTCTTCCTGTATTGACACCATCATACAATTCTTGTGGTCTTCAGTCTTTAGTGTTTAATTATCAAATCAGTTCATGAGAAGCTCTTTAAATTCATGTGGGATATGTTCAAGGTCATATTTTGGCTCTGGTGGACTTGTAATTTTCTTCAGGCTCAGCTTGAACTTACATATCAGCAATTGATGATCGGGTCCGCAGTCTGCCCCTGGTCTGGTTTTGGCAGATGATATGGAGGGTTTCCACCATCTCTTTCCACAAATATAGACAATATGATTTTTGAGTTTTCCATCTGGTAGGTCCATGTGGATAGTCATCTTTCATGTTGTTTAAAAAGGTATTTGCAATGAAGAAGTCATTGGTCTTGCCAAATTCTATCACATGATCTCTAACATCGTTTCTATCACCAAGACCATATTTTCCAACTACAGATCCTTCCTTTTTGGTTCCAACCTTTGCATTCCAATCACTAGTAATTATAAATACATCTTTTTAAAAATTATCAATACATCTTAATTGCATGTTTGGTCAATTTCAGACTGAAGAAGTTGGTAGAATTCTTCAATTTCATCATCACTGGCATTAGTGGTTGTTGGGTAAGTTTGTATAATACTTGTATTAACTGGTCTTCCTTGTAGGCGTATGGATATTAGCCTATCACAGACAGCATTATACTTCAAGATAGATCTTGAAATGTTCTTCTTGATGATGAATGCAGCACCATTCCTCTTTGTCATTCCCGGCATAGTAAACCATTTGATTGTCAGATTCAATGGCCAAGACCAGTCTATTTCAGCTCACTAATGCCTAGGGTATTGATGTTTATGTGTTCCATTTCCTTTTTGACAATTTCCAATTTTCCTAGATTTATACTTAGTACATTCCATGTTTTGATTATTAATGGGTGTTTATAGCTGTTTCTCCTCATTTTGAGTTGTGCCCCATCAGCAAATGAAGGTCCTGAAGACATAACTCCATTCATATTCTCACTGTCAACTCTACTTTCAGGAGGCTGCTCTTTCCCAGTCGTATTTTAAGTGCCTTCTAACTCGGGCTCATCTTCCAGCACGATATCTGACAATATTCTGGTGCTATTCATCATGTTTCAATATTCTGGTGCTATCTAGCAATGTTCCACTGCTATTCATAAGGTTTTAAGTGACTAAACAGTCCATCTCTCCTTCTTCCTATTCTGTCTCAGTCTGGGAGCTCATCTGAAACTTGTCTACCATGAGTGACCCTGCTGGTATTTAAAATACTGGTGGTATAACTTCTAGAATCACAATACACAAGCCACTACAACACGACAAACTGACACATGAGTGGTGGCTAGCAGAGATAGTGGAATTCAAACGTACTTAGCAACTACAACAACAATATTGTCTGAAGGAGTCCAGATAGCACTGTGGGTAAGCACTGGACTGCTAACCAGAAGTTTGAGGAAGAAAGATATGGAAGTTTGCTTCCATACATTTACAGCCTTGGAAGTGCTATGGGGCAGTTCTATTTAGTCCTATAGGGTTGCTGTGAGTTAGAGTCACCTGGAAAGCAAAAGTTTTTGTGTTTTTGTTTTTGTTTTTAAAGTCAATGTTATTTGAGACATGTTGTTGTTAAGTGCTGTTGAGTTAGTTCCAATTCATAGCGACCCTGTATAGAGTTTCTGAGGACATAATGGACATTTAATATTTATTAAGATTAAAATCAAAGCATTTTACCTCTGCCCCAATGTTCAATTTTTAAAAACCAAAATCATGTTAATGAGGTTTTGAAAATAATTTGAAGACAGCAATGTTTTATCCATTGTCTTTCTAAATGAAAAGGAACTGAACATGCAGTGTGCAAATCTTTATTTTTTAAATTAATTTTGATGTTGGTAGCAACAAGAAGAAATAGCGCTTAAAATAATACTTTGCATTCCTGTCCTTTTTAAAATATGAAATTATAGGAGACCTCAGAGTGCCACACAGTTGCATTCCATAGACCAAGGAGCTGTTCAAACAGAACAAAGGGATACAGACTGGTAAACACCAGGAAAGGTGGGTGCCAGGGTTGTATCCTTTCACCAGACTTATCCAATCTTTATGCTCAGCAAATAATCTGAGAAGCATTTTCTTATTTTTTCAATAATTTTATGAGGAAGGTACTATTATCTCCATTTCATGGAAGATGCTATTGGAGATTAGAGGGGTCCAGTATTGAAGAGCAGAGATGTCAACTTGAGGACTAAGGTGCGCCTGACACAGGCCATGGTGTTTTCAATAGCCTCATATGGATGCGAAAGCTGGACAGTGAATAAGGAAGATCGCAGAAGAATTGATGCCTTTGGGTTGTGGTGTTGGAGGAGAATACTGAGGGTGCCATGGACTGCCAAAAGAACCAATAGATCTGTTTTGGAAGAAGTGCAGCCAG
>NW_006408635.1:7770911-7777091 GCF_000296735.1 Chrysochloris asiatica | reverse complement strand
AGCCTCATCTTTCTCCCGCGGAGCAGCTGGTAGTTTCGAACTGCTGACCTTGCGGTTTGCAGCCCGATTCGTAACCACTACGCTACCAGAGCTCCTTCAAGTTTTACATTAGAGATTTAAAAAAAAAAGAAAAGGTGACTAATCATGGGATATAGTTAGGGAGAGAATTAAACTTTAACTATAGTTGCTGCTCTAAGATGGCTATTTGGGTTTCATTGTACTTTAGGCTAAGCTAAACCTTCTCAGTGCCCCCATTTCAAAACCAAGGATTCAGGGAGGTGGGTAGAGGAAGAATGACCAGCACATTCTGCTCAGTGAATTCTCCTCTGGTGTCAATGCAGCTGTGAAGTTTGCTATTTACCCAGCTCCAGGAGGAGAGTCAAGGACAAGAGGGAGAAGGCTTATGAAGCAGGTGGACATGAGGGTCCAGGTTTTCCTGCTGTAGGTTTTGGCTCAGAGGGAAGGTGCTAGAAAAGCCTGAACAGCAGTGAGTATACAGGGAGAGCTATAGGATTCTTCCATGGATTGGAAAACAAGGCAGACAAGTCATGAAACAGAACAACAGAAGGGAAACATTGTGAAAGCTGAAGAGGTTGAAGCCCAACAGCATTAAGTGGTCAACGCAAGATAGCACAGTTCATAGCAGATTAGAGACTAAATCTTGAGTCTTGGTGCAGTCATTATTTATACCCATGTTGTCCTAAGAAGGATTCAAAACACACCTAGTTTTATAAGCCTTCCCAGTATTCTTCACCAACACCAGATACTTGTGAAAATATACCATAATTTCCCCCAAATGTTTCCTTTGTGTTTAACGTTAACACTATTTCAGGCACAAGCAACATAAAAATGGCACCATGTGTCTTCTAGTGAAACTGAGTGGTGCTGTGTAATGCATTAGCCATGGCAGGGAGATAGCACATAGACACACTTTGTAGGAGGAATCAATGGTGGACAAGGAGATGGTGAAGGTGTGGCTAGCACCATTCTTCTGCCTTCAGGGAGCTGGGGGTGGGGCTGGGACAGGAAAAGGCCCTTTCATGGTCCATATGTGGTGCTGAGGAGATGATCTATTTTCTGAAAGCAGACAGAGAGTAGTCTTGACTGGTCATTTGTAAGTAGTATTTTTTACAAGATCTAGAAGTAATAAAAATGTCCTCCACTGAAGTTTCACTTTTGTCCATCTGTCCTTAGACATCTGAGGCTGACAGGGACTTGATTCATCACCACCATCAGAGGGGACACTGATCAGCAGGACCAGAGTGCTCTGTGTTCACTAATTTGTCACTCTGGGCTCTGGGCTCAGGACTGAGCCATGTAAAACATAGAGTTGGTCTTCACAGTCATGGCTGACTCACCACTTCTCATCAGCATCACAAGCCCTTTAGTACTACGGCTCATGTGAAATGCCAAGACACTCATCAAGATCCACAGGCAGCAGAATCCCAAACACTTGGATATAGTGACTTTTTTTTCCTTTTGTCATTTTTAATGATACAAAGAGAAAAACAACAATGAACAAAGCAAATGATAGATTAAAATTCGACATGACCTCAAAACCAAGAAGATGAGATTCAACAGGCAAAACTGCAAGTCTGTCTTTATATTCAAAAACTAACTGTGCCAATAAATAGTGAGCAAGAACTGCTTTGACTAAATTTCATTCTGAAAATGTTTTGAATGCCTTACTGGGCTTCTGATTTTTTTTTTTTTTTAATGTTTTATTGTGAATTATGTGATAGTTTACATGGGAGAACATTCGTTTTACATTCATCCTATCATATATCATTTCATTGCCATGATTACAATCCCATCTATGCATCATCAACCAACCAAAGGGTATACCCTTCAAGCCTGCACCACCCCCACTCCTACCCCCACCCCCGTTGTTAGCACACAGCCCCTCTCCTTCTCTGGGTCTAAAGTCCCCAGCCGCTCCATCTCTCCACGTCATTGTGTTTGCCTCCATCTCAGGCATTGCTGCTTCTCGGAGTAGGGTCCCACTCTCTGCTCTTCTCCCTTCATGCTCCCAGGGACCTCCACTCCTAGACTGCAAAGTTAATCACTCTCCTCCTTGCTACAAAATGTCTATGTTTACGTTTCCAACCCTCACAATCAATCTTGATCACAATTATTCACTGTTGTATCACAAGAGAACTATCTGCATTTCCTTTGATCAGCCTAGACAGATTGGATACTACTCAGTGGAGATTCTACCTTCCTCCACCTCCTCTGGATCTAGGTTCCCTCTTGAAAGCTTGTAAGCCAGTCACTTCTTGCCTTTGTACCTCCCCACAGCCTCACTTTGGGTAGCCAATGTCCAAGTTCCCATCCCTGTCTACTCTGTGTATGGAGGGGGTGGGAATGATCTTTGCTGTAAAGATTTGTTCCCTCTTTTGAGCTACTGCATCCATAGGTGTAGGTGAAGTTCATCAAATTATATCAGATTACTCTTTTTTCCCTCTTCTTTCTTCTTCTAGTTGAGCTCTGATCATCCAGTCATTGAAGCCAGGTCAAGTGGGTATTATCTGCAAGTGTGGGTGTTCTTGTGCATATGCCCTCTTTTCTTGTCAGCTGGACACTTCACTCTCCACTCTAGTCCTCTATGGCTATGTCACTGACTCTGGGCCCAAGAGTCCCCAGGTCTTGCCACACTGCTGGCCAACCAGGTCTCCACCCAGGTTCACAGGAGTCTATTAAACGTTGTAGGGCTTACATTGCAGTTTCACTGATGTTTTCCCCTCACTTCCCCTTATCGGTCACAAACATGGTCACCAATCAGAGCGTGTATTCCCATTGAGTCCTAGTCTTGGAAAGGGGTTTGCTCTGAGGGAACACAACCACTTGTTTTGATGTCCCCTGGGCGAGCAATTTGCTTGTTCTTGTAGTATCAGTTGGTCTGCCTATATTGTTTTGTATTTTTCCTGTTGGTCTTTCTTTCAAGAAGTATCTTCTGTTCTTCTAGCTGCTCCAGGCTGGTCTGCCCATCCTTTCAAGTGGAAATTTGCCACCTCTGATGGATATATTGACTTTTCAATTGAACATTGGTGATGGTGGTGGTTGTGTGCTACTGAGTTGGTTCTGACTCATAGCACCCTGTATAAGATTTCAAAGGCTGTAAATCTTTATGGAAGCAGAAAACCTCATCTTTCTCTCAAGGAGTAACCAGTAGATTCAAACTACTAACCTTGTGGTTAGCAGCCCAGCTTGTAATCCACTATACGACCATGGCTCCTTAATTGAACATTGTTGTTAAGTGCCTTTGAGTGTGTTCCAGCTCATAGTGCCCCATCAACAAATGAAGGTCCTGAAAGCTTTACTCCATTTGCATCATCACAGTTAACTCTACTTTGAGGAGGCAGCTCTTTCCCAATCATATGTTTAGTGGCTTCCAATGTGAGGGGCTCATCATCTGGCACTATATCTGGGAACGAGGTGATTTTGACTTTGGACACTTCAGGTGGGCAGGACCTGGTTTCGGAGCCATTTGCTGAGACCCACACTCAAATATCAGGGTCTGGGTGTTCTGACCTCATCATCTGTCTTGGGTAGGAGATAGAGACCTACATCTATTTGTCTAGTTTCCTTGATGATGCACAGTATGATTGAGCATATGATGTGCTCGTTTCTGTTTTCTCATTCCCAGGACTGTGGAGCACTCATTGCTGGTGGAGGGATGCAGAACAAATTACTCTTTGGGGTTGGTAGTGCTGGAGGGTGTGTGGTCGGCACATCACCTATGGCCCCAAGCTGTGACCATGGGGACATTGTCTCCCCTTGGACGATTATTGTGCTGCCAAGCCCTGGAAGCACACAGCTGTTGTGTCTTGCTTCCATCTCGGCCATTTCTTCTCACTACTGCCTGCCTGTCTGCGGTGCCTCAGCATGAATCTCAGTACCCTCCTGTTGCTCTTCCTTCACATTCCTTCCTTCTTTCTCATCTGATGAGTTTGAACTTCTTAGCTTTTGAACCAATGTGGTGTGGATTGTTTTGTTGTTGGTTGCCACGGAGTCAGCTCAGAATCATGGCGGCCCCATGGACCACAGGACAAAACACTGCCTGGTCCTGCACCATCCTCAGGGTCATTGTTTTCTCTGAATTCATGCTTGCAGACACTGTCTGCTCTGGGCAATATTTGAAATATCAAGGGCCTAGCTTCCACCATCATGGCAGCATGCCAGCCACCACAGAATGACAAATGGACAGACAGGTGGTCATTGGCTTTTATAGCCATTCCTAACTAGGTCTTTGTGGTTCTCCGATCCCATGGTGCTAGGTTCTGTCTCTGCTGCTTCAACTCCTCTCTGTGCCTCCCAGCCCCCGCACCCAGAGACAGCACAAAGGCCAGCTTCCTGAGAAGTCACAGGTGACTCAAGGTGCCTCAGGTTTGAACCCTATGGAAGGGTCAAGGTTCATTCTGCCCTCAACAAGGACAAGTGCAGGAGAAGCAGCTGTTGTCTGATGCTGAGCTTGATGCCAGTCTGTATGGCACGCGTCTTCTTCAGGTGCCAAAGGTTTCATCACAGGAAATAAGACTCAGGAGATCTTGTTACTGTTCTCATGGTCACACACAGCCCAGCTCACTGAGGAAAGTGCAGGATCGCTCTGCGGGCCGAGACACTTGAGATCAGCCTTTTCTTTTTGTTACTCATCCATACCCATTTTATCTTGGTGCATAGATGGAGAATCACTTCATCCCTGGAGGGCAGTGCATGGGTGTCAACCTCAGCATCTTGCCCTCTTGGCGCTATATTGCTTTATTCATAAAGTCCTACTTCCACAATTTAGCATTGGCCATTCCTGGTGTGGTGCTGTGGGGTAATGTGCTGAACTGCAAAGTCAGTTTGATCCGCAAAGTCAATGGTTCAAGCTCACCAGCCACTCCTCAGAAGCCCTATACAGGTTCGCTGTGGGTTGGAACCAACTCGACAGCACTTAACAACAACAACAATCACCACCCCCACCCCCCCACCCCCAGGGAGGGACCTACAAATGGGCAGGCTGAGTTATTTCATTGCGCTCCGTAGGAGGCAGGGTTCTGATAAGGCTGCCATTTCCACTTTATGCTTTCATTGAGAGCATGTGGTCACTGTGGGGCTAGGCCAGTAGCCAAGGACCTACTTTAGGAATTCCTGTAAAGTCTGGAAAGTGAAGGATCAATGTTGGCAAAGAATACTGAAAACACCATGGTCTGCCAGAAGAACAAACATGTGTGTTGGATGAATCAGATTGTTCCTTAGAAGCCAGCGAGACGTGTCTCATGTACTTTGGACATGTTATCAGGAGAGGCCAATTCTGGGCAAAGGACATCATGTTTGGTAAAGGCGAGGGTCAATGCAAAAGAGAAAGACCTTCAGAGAGATGGACTGACAAAGGCTGCGGCAAGTGAGTTCAAACATGGCAATGATTGCGAGGCTGGCGCAGGACTGGGCAGTGTTTCCTTCGTTGTATGTAAGGTCACTACAAGTAGGAACCAACTCAATGGCACCTCACAGCAACAATGAATTCTTGAGGACTCGTGGGTTCTAACATGTCTGTGCTGCTCAGCTCTTCCAAAGGTCCCATGCCACCTTCCTCTGCTACACTGAGATTCTGACTTCATATTCCTAGTTAGGGTGGCAATGGGGGAGTTCTTATTCACACATTTCAAAACCAGGCAGCCTGCTAGCCAGCCCTGCTCAGTGGAGCCCACTTTCCCAGACCTTATCTCTATCAGCGAAAACCACAGGTGGGATCTGTGGAGGAGGACACAGAGCTTTCACGAACTCACGCTGAGCATGGCTTACGGTGTGTGTTCCCCAGGGACAATCCAAGGCAAGAAAGTGAAAGTGAGGGTTGTGATAAAGTGCTCCTATAACTGGTTATGAATGGAATACTTCATAACTGGTTTCTCATATGACTTCTAGTGAGTGTTGTTTTTCCCCTTACAATCACTTCTGGGCATGCTCCATTTAAGCATGGGCTTTCAATTTTTGCAAGGTCAAATGAAAAACTGGGGCAAGCAGCATGCTTTCTGGACAGCACTTATAACTTCTTGTGTTTGTGATTGTAAGATATATATTTATACATTAATGCTTTTTTAAAAAATGTTTTATTGTGAATTATATGACAGTTTACATGGGAGAACTTTAGTTTTACATTCATTCCATCGTATATCATCTCACTGCCATGGTTCCAAT
>NW_006408635.1:7647433-7769636 GCF_000296735.1 Chrysochloris asiatica | reverse complement strand
TTTAGGTATTCCAATCAGTCATAGGCAGAAGACGGACTTACAAGCCTTCTAGTGTGGTATTTCTGACTATTCCTTTCTCTCCCTCTCCAGTGTCTACTCTCCAGGAAGATGTGATCAGGATGTGGTCTTCCCTTTTCCCTCTTATTGCTTAACTCAGAGTTTAACTTTTTGGGGCCTCAGTTGGGCCTGGGGCTTGGCGGCGGGCGGTTTGGGCCTCGGGCGGGTGGGTTGAGCCTAGGGCAGGCGGTTTGGGCCTCTGGCGGCCTGGGTATCAACAGTTGGGCATCGGGCGGCTTGGGCCTCAGAGACCAGGCTGAGGGCCGGTTGGGTCTCAGGGGCACTGGGCCTTGGCGGCGACTGGGCTGTGGGGCTGCCTGGGCCGTGCAGCGGGTAGGCAATTTGGGCCTTGGTTGGGCCTGGGCCTTTGTGACCAGCCTGTGGGCGGGTTGGGCTTCGGGGCAGGCCTTGGCCTCAGTGGGTGGGCCTGTGCCTTGGGCGGTCCTGAACCTAGGTGGCTTGGCAGAGGGCTGGTCTAGGCCTTGGCAGTAGAGGGCGGGGTGGTGGTGGCTGCAGGGAGGTGGTGCCTGTATCTGATGATGTAAAAAATGCCTCTCTCAGTCTCTCTGTACTGTGGGTACCCCAAATTTCCTGATATCTGCACCGATATCCCTCTCTATTTGTTCAGCTTTGTTAGTTTATGCTTCCTTTTCTCTGGAAATGCAGCCTTCTAAATGGGGTTGCTCTAGCCCTGCATTCCAAGGTCTGCAGGGGGCAGAGGCACTCAGCACGGGGAGCGGAGAGCGGGAGCTATGAGCAGGCAGGCAAAAGCTCAATATGCCTGTAATTCCTCAGCAATTTGATCTTTTAAAAAAACGAGTTCAGAATGTTGAAATATAAGATCTTATGTTTGCTCAAAGGCTGGCTGTCTGCTAGACAGAGGTTTCCTATGTGCGATTCCGCCCCTTTTCCCTGGAGCCTGCCCTACCTGAGCTGCCTGGTCCTGGAAGCGCCAGAAGTCCTTTATATTAATGCTATTTATTGTGAATTGAGCGATAGTTTACATGGGAGAACATTGGTTTTGCACTCAACCAACCGTATTTTGTCTCAACGTAATGATTACAATTCCCTCCATGCACCATTGGTTAACAGTATTTGCCTCTGTCCCCTCCCCCTGCCCCTTTTGTTGATTTACACAAAAACACACAGGGATATATAATCATTGAAACAATCAAATGGCACAATTTGCAAGCCAGCCTCCTGCTCGCCAGCATACTTCCTTTCTCTTTCTAGGAGTCTAGGTGATATTCTTATTAGATATTCTTATTAGATAGCTGTCACTGAGCCGACACCAACTCATGCTGTACATGTTGTACCTCATGTACAAAAGAATGACACGGTGCTTGGTCCCAAATCACCCTCAAGATGGCCAGCACACTCAAGTTCATTCTAGTGGTTTCTGTGCCAACTCATCTCACTGAGAGTCGCCCTGGCCCTTGGGATCCTCGACTTCACCAAACATGTGATGTGTCTAAAGCAAGCAAGTCGGAGAATAATCTGCTGTGATCCGTAAAAGTTTGCATGGACTGATTTGCCAGGCCTTTCTTCCTATTCTCTATCTGGAAGACTCACTGAAACCTCCTCACTATGGATGACCCTCCTGGTATTTGAAATAGTGGTGCATAGCATCCAGCATTACAGCTATGTACAAGCCCCCAGAGTACTTGACAAATCAGTGGTGGGATTTTATTGGCAGTGGTAGTGACTATGTGCTATCAAGGCAGTTCTGACTCATAGCGACCCTGAATAGGATTTTGAGGCTGTAAATCTTTAGGGGAATAGAAAGCCTCATCCTTCTCCTGAGGAGCGACTGGTAGACTTGAACTGCTGACCTTGCAGTTAGCAGCCCAGCTCCTAATCCACTATGCTACCAGGGATATTATTGTTGCTATTGTTAAGTGCTGTCAAACAGGTTCTGATTCATAGTGACCTGGTATAGGGTTTCTGAGGAGCACCTGGTGAGCTTGAACAGCTGATCTTGTGGTTCAAACCAACCTTACAGTTCAGCGCATTAACACGCAGTGCTACACCAGGACTCCTGGGATATTATTAAGGTCAATTAATTTATATTTTCACTAGTGGGTAGATTGGTTTCATTCATATGATTATAAAATTTAGAAAAATTGGAAACTTGTTTATTTAAGCAATAAAGAGCCCTGTGGTACAGTAAATTACTTGGCTTGGCTTTAGTCATGGTCTTTGTAATGCCCATCAAACCACTTTGATGGGATGATATGATTCTGTTGTGAGCGTTTGCTAACACAGCTAATTGTTATTATAGAAACTCGACATTTTAATGCAAGGATCGGTCAATTTTACCAGCGTGCTGCATATAACTGAACCATCTCGGAAGCAGCACGAGGTGGGGTGGAGGGTGGAGGGGCTTTCACTACCATCAAGAGAGCCTGAGAATACTGTGCATTGGCCTTCCTTGATCAGGAGCAAAAAACTCAATGCCTTGAGAAATCATAGCAGAGAGGCAGAGGAGCAGACAGAGCAGTGGGCTTCCTGGTCCACGGAGAGAGTGAAGCTGAGTGCCTTTGGCCAGGAGGCTCACTTGTGGAGTGGGGTGCCTCTGGACACTTACTTGGGGAAACTAGGTTTGCTGACCCACAGAGCTAGAGCTGAGTGCTCTATAGTGGAATGGAGTGCCCTCTAGGCATTTACTGGCAGCCCTGAATGAGCTCTGTAACATGGCTGGAGCAGGGCAGAGGCCAAGGGGCCATGTGGCTGACAGACCAAAGACCACAGAAACACTTGTATGTGGGCCTGGTTAGGAAGAGGCTCTCCCCACTGAATGAACTGTTATCTTGAGCATTTCTGGTGCCAAACTGTGACCTGTTAACTTTCCTAATAAACCCCATAATCGTAAATAGTGTCTGTGAATTCTGCCTGGTCATTGCAATGAATTTTTTAACCCAGTAGAGATATAGCGAATGCAGTGTGAGCATCTGCTGGTGTAAGAAATGTTAAAGAAGGTTGGAGAGTAGAGGAATGTTTAACATCTATCTCTTTCATAGAAACTGGCTTTGGGCAAATGCTGAGTCTGATTTCCCTTCTCCTTGTGAAGTCGCAGGCCACACATTGCCACCACAACCTTATTACAAGCTCCAGATAATCTTGAGGCAGCCCTGTCCCCTGGGTGGTCTCAAGAAATAACAGCACAAGCCAGGATCTCCCTGGGGACTCTTTTTAGGGGCCTCTCTTAAGGGGGCCCCCACCCAGGGCTTACCCTCCCAGGGGCAGGTCCATCACCAGCCAAGTCTCCTTCTTTCTAGGTACCCACCAGGTAGACACCCAGGGAGCTGCTCAGGACTCCCAAGGGACATTATTTGCTGTCTGACTTTCATAAAAGATGAATAGTCTCAGCTCTTGACTACTTCTGAATACTGAAATGCTAGGAAGTCTTTGTAAGAGTTCAGAGGGGACATTGACTTTTGTCACCGAGTAGCAAGTGGGAGTTCGAACTACTTCTGACCGCACATCTATGAACTCTCAACACACTGGGAGCTGCGATTCCAACATGGTGCCTGTGTCATTCAGGACTCCACGGAGATGAATCCTTGGCTGACCCTGCGTTGAGTGAAGGTGATGTCTATGGCTTGTAGTTGAGTGGGAAGCAGAAATCTCAGTCTTCATTGGGGACAGAAGAGGAGCAAGGTTAGGAGGAGTCAGAAGTCCTCAGTCTCAGTAGCTTTAGGGACTGTATTTGCATGAGTTAGAATTGCAAATTGAACAAGCTCAGCATTTGCATCTGGGTTGGGGGTAAAGGGCGGGAGCTCATTTCTGTCTCAGTCGGAAACTTTAGACATTTACAGCTCAGCAAACAGACTTCAGATTTGAGCAAGGGTCTTTTGAGTAGAAATAAGTGGACCTTTCATCGTAGCAGCATGAGAAAAGAAACCTGCATTGGGTTTCAATAAAATTTCTACAAGCAAAGAATTCGGGAGTTGGGAAGGATTTGGAGAGTATCCAGTGCAATTTCCCAAAGACCATCTCTGGGATCACTGGTCCAACAAGATGCTCTCTCCAAATTGGGTTCCAAGGTCAAAGTGTTTGGGCAACAATGCACAAGGTACAAGGGGGTTTCAAAACGATCATGGAAAAATAGAAAGAAAAGATAGTGGGATTTATCTATGCACTTTTTAAAGTCCCCTCATATTTCTTTTCCTTTGGAAATCCTCCATGCAAGCTGTAGGATAAGCACTGGACTGTAAGGTCGGTTTGAACTTCAAGGTCAGTAGTTCAAACTCATCAGCTGCTCCTTGGAAACCTATGCAGGGTCGCTATGAGTCAGAGCCAATTTGACTTAACAACACAACACATTAGCACACTGAAGTTTCTGGCAAGACCTACAGTACGTAGCTAGTTTTACTTTACTCAGATGCTGAGGAAGTATGGAATGCATTCTGGGAAATACTTAGTCTAATCTCATTTGTGAGTTGAGCAAAATGAAGCACACTCCCATGTTACGTGGCACCTGGCTGGCAGACCAGGACCAGATCTCTGTTCTCTGATTTTTTGGAGGACAGCTCTATAACCACATCATGCTTCCAGCAGTCCATCACCCGCCTGCCAGTGACTCATTCAACAGGGGTAAGCAGGAAGAGCCAGAGACCAGAGACCCTGTTGCCTGCACACTCTGAGATGGATGTCAGGCATGGCCGTTTTCTTGGCTTGGGATAAGAGTGGAAAGAGTAAGCACATGATTGGTTCATAGCTGGAGATGCTGCTAGGTGGCCACCTTGATCATTCACACCCAGGAGTGGTAAAGGGACCTGCAGTGGGGAGGGTGCACGATCAGAGTTCAGGAGGTGCTGGAATGGGGCTGGAGCAAGAGAAGTCAATGGGATGCCTTCATTTCCGATAGCCCTGGAAATGGCGTAGATGGTACACCCCCAGAGGAAGGAGAGCAGAGGGTGGGCGGCAGAGCCTCCTGCTTTTCATAGCTAACACTCACTCTCAGTGGGACTACTGTGTTCATGCTAGCAGGAACTCTTCGTAAGCTTAAGAAACTAGCTCTTTCTTTACATGATGGTTCCATGTCCTTTAGTGCACTGAACAACTGCTCCTAAAATACTCAGGGACAAAGCCACACAGCTGCGCCTTACTGACATCTGGCTGAGGGACACCAGCTGTGAGCCAATGTTTGGTCTTGGAAGATTCAAGAACAAGTGCCCACAGCTCCCTCCAGCTGAGCTCCCTTGAGAAGGGGAGGGAGACTGTCCCAGCTCTTCACAGAAGATGGCCAAGAGTCAGGTGCTCATCATGAAATACCAGAGTGAGAAGTGAAGTAGGTCTCTTCATTAATGTGGTCCAGAACCTGGGATCCAATTTCAGGTTCGTTTCTGCCTATGGAATCCAGAAAACATTTCAACCTTTCACTTCTCATGGTGCCGACTGTCTCTGGAAAGGAAAGAGGGTAAACATACTCACTGTGTGCTGCAGTCATGGGTCTCCACTGTTGTTCCAAAGTCTGTGGTCTTGGGAATAAGCAATACAATCCCAGGAGGCAGTCATTTCTCTTCCACAGTGAGTCTGGGGACAGGAGTAACCAAACAACCCGCACTGCCGTCAATCCTGACTCACAGCGGCCCTAAAAGGACAGAGAAGATCTCTGCACAGAGCAACTTCTGAGGCCACGAATCTTTATGGAACAGATGACCTCACTGTTCTCTTGAGGAGCATATGTTGGGTTTGAACTTGCAACCTTCCAGTGAGCAGTCGAATGCTTAACCCATCACACCACCAGGGCTCCTGTGGCTGGAGTTGCAAAGCTAAATTTCCTATTTTCTAATACTACCCAAAGAAGCGGGAGCACAGTGGATTTGTAAGGTAAACCCTGGACTTGGAAACACAAGGTCGGCGGTTCGAGCCTGCCAGCAGCTTCATGAGAGAAAGATGAGTTTTTCACTATGAGTCAGAACTAACTCGATGGCACACACGACCGCAACAGAGTCTCACTGAGAAGGTGTCTCTGTATTTAGCACCTCTGATCTTTTTAGTGCTATACAGATACATCCTTGTCCTCTAAAAAGCAATGCAAAACCCAAACCGAAAAGGAACTCAAAGAAACTGCAAGAAGAAAGCTCCATGTGACCTCACAGCAGCTGCTCCATGAGGACAGGCCCTCAGGGCTCGGGGACCTCAGCAGCAACTGTACCTGCGATTGCTGATCCAAAGGCTCCAGACTCACAGCTGAATTCTACACACAAATAGTTGCCTGATTTTTTTTTTATTTGATCTGCAAAATTTTATTAAGCAATAGCTGGACAACGTTTACGATTTCAATAAAGGAGATGAATCCGTGTCAGTAGCAAAGACAGGAAGAAATCCGAACAAACCACATTATTTTGAATGCAGACCATGGATACCTTCTAGAAACTCTCCTGCACCATCGAAATCACAAGGAAAGAGGCCAAAGAGAGCTCATGAAAACAGTGGGGGCGGGGGTGGGGGGTGTCTCAACAGATCTTGCTTGGAAAACAACACAAAACAGAATGCTGGAACAAAAAGCAAAAATAAAAATACAACACAACCTTACAGGAGCCGGGCATGCAGGGCAGTCCCCACTGCACCCACAGTCTGACGAGAACATGCTGGTGGTCTGGTACCTGGGTACCACATAACCACACTCACAGTTTTTAAAAAATAGGAAAATGAAAATACCAGCACTAAAAAGCTCAGAAACTGTGTTCCAATTTACAGTACCAAAATAATGCATTTATAAGCAAATGCAGAAACACACAAAAAATACCCCTGTGGTAAATGCACACTGCCTTTTCCAAACAAACGTATAACCCAGGCTTTTCTACAACACAAAAAGTTTGTTTTTTTACATCTACAATAAACAAGATCTTAAAACCTCCACTTAAAAAGAACTTGTAAACAGAAAATATTAACTGTAAGTTACAAGGGAGTGGCACAAGGCCAAAGAAAGTAAAAACAAAGCAAGGCACACTCCTTCAATGTTTTATCAGGCAGAGATGGCATACAGATGGTGGAGTTTTGTGTGCTCTTAAAAAACTTCAGGAACTCAAGCAACATTTTTGACAGACTGGGACTCAGAGAGCTGGGGCCACAATCATTGATGTGGCCAAGCGAGGGATGGTGCCCACAAGGACACACGGACTCCTTGCCACAGTTGCTGGGTGAATCCGTTCCTTTTCAAGACACCACTACGGAGTACACCAAGGAACTCACATCAGCCTACAGTTCTGTGTCTTTGTCCTTTCTAGAACCCTCTATTTATGGGGGTGGATGGTACCTCATGTTAGGGCTGCTCCAAAGGATGTCTGTCGGACAGACAACACTCCGAGGGACCTCCTCAATCCACTGGAATCGGTGCTTTGGGCTCATTTTATGAGAATTACCACCGTAAAAATGTGTTCACTTCCAGAAATGAACTCCCTAAAATGGCACTGTTTTGAAAGGACTGTTTATAGTTTTAGCAGATAGTTCATCAACAAAAGGAAATAAAAGTTTCTGTACAAAAAGGCAATGCTTTGAAGTCTTTCTAAGTTGAACAGTGGGATGATGAAAACTGGGGAGATCTTGGGCTGTTGGGGTGAAAGAGAATTTAGAAGTCTGTCTCTTTAATTCTACTGATGGACAAACAGAGGCCTAGGCATCCTCAGGGACTTGCCCTTTGCCACCCTCCATCTTTGTGGTCCACCCTGGGACTCCTGACTTTTCTGCTACATGATACCAAGAGGGACAATACATGTTTTTTTCAAGCCCTCATGGGACCCACTGCAAGGGAGAACTCCTTTGTTTGGGTCAGAGCTTTCTAGACCCCTGTTTTTCACAGGCTATTCTGGATGGGGGACTGCATTTTAATGTGTCTTCAATAAGTTTGGAGTTTCAAAAAGTTTAAAGGTGGCGTCTAGGTTTAGTAAACTATTTCCCTCAAAAAGGCATGGATCTTTTAAAAACGTACTATACAGTTATAGTAATCAAAACAGCCTGGTACTGGTATAACGTAGATTTAGTTGTTGTTAAGTACCGTCAGTTGGTTTCGACACATAGTCTATGGAAGTGGCTGTACAGGAGCGGCTGGTGCCCTTGAACCACCAGTGAGCTTGAACCACTGACCTTGCAGTCCAGAACGTGAACCCACAGTGCCACACCATGACTCCATAGCATAAATTAATGGAATAGAATTAGAATTCTGACAAGGGTGCGGAGTGTATTCACTAGGGAAAGAAGAATCTCTACAATAAATAATGCTGGGAAAATTGGATTTCCACACCCAGAGAAATGAAACGGGCCCCAGCACACACAAAGAAAATCCACTATGGACTAAGGACCTGAATGTGCTAACTGCTGTTGCTGTGGAGTGCTGTCGAGTCCGTTCTGACTTTATAGTGGCCCCGTATTGGGTGTCCAAGGAGCGGCTGGTGAGTTTGAACCACTGACCTTACAGTTTAAACCGACCTTGAGGCCTAGTGCTTAATATCTGACACCACACCAGGACATAACATTCTCAGAAGCAGGAGCGATGCTGTCAGGCATAGCTTTCAAAAATGGATGATTGAATAACAAAAAGCACAGATAGCAAAGACAAACTAAATAAAGGTGAAAAAAACAAAAACAAAAACAAAACATTCATTCATCAAAAGATTTTACCTAAAAAGGGAAAAAAGAAACTACCGACTGGGAGAATATCTTTGGAAACCGTACATCTGACAAGAACCTAGTAACGAAAATATTTATGAAACTTCGAGAACTTAAAAACAAACAGACAAATGATCCAATCATAAAATTGGCCAAGGACTTGAATAGACATTTTACCAAAGAGAGCAAATTGCCAACAAACACATGCAAGATGCAAACCCAAATGACAATGAGGTCTTTCACTCCTACAAGGTTGGTGGTTCAAGCCCACCAGCTGCTCCTCAGAAACCCTGTACAGGGTCACTATGGATCAGAATTGACTCAGTGATACTTAATGACAAAAAGAAGGATGGTTAAGATAAAATAAACAAAGTCAAGAGCCATAAATAACCTATGTTGATGAGGATGTGGGCAAATCGGACCCCTTACCCATTGCTGGTGGGTGAGAAAAATAAAACAGCTATTGTGAAAACCAGTGTCCCAATTCCTTAGGAAACGAGAACTAGGGATGCCATCCGGCCCAGCAATTCCACTCCTAGGTATAACCCAGGAGACTTGAAAGCAGATTCTCCAAAAGAGATGTGTGCACCAATGATCACCGCAGCACTATACACAACAGCTAAAAGATGGAAACGACCTAACTGTCCATTTACAGATGAATGGACACACCAAATGCAGTACATACCTACAAAGGAACATACTATACAGCAAGTAGGTGAGATGAAGTCTTGAAACATGATATAGTATGTACGGAACTTGACATCATGCTGAAGGAAATAAATCAATCCCCAAAGTGCCGATATTGTATGACTTCACTTACATAAAAAGGCAAATAAATGGAGACCAAAGTTTATTAGTGGGCGCCAGAGGTGGGAGGGAGGGGGAGAAGGGGGATTAAGGGGATGAAAAATCACATTGATTAAAAGTAGAGCTGCACAGTTGATTATTGTAAATGCCTCAGTAAGTTGTACACCTGAACAAAGTTGAATTTGCAAATGTTGTGTGGTAGGTGTGTTTATACTGATGACAAAAAGAGCAGTTTCTGGGGTGCTTGTGTAACCAAATACCTCATGGGGTTTGGAGGTTTAGGGTCATGGCTTCATGGGACATCTCAGTTAGCTGGCCTAACAACATGGTTAGTGCTTCTGCTGGTCTACCTCCTAGCTTGTTGCACAGTGCCTGGGGTCTTGAAGGCTTGCAAGCAGTCTTCAAGGTACCATCAGTGGTCTTTATTCACCTGGAACAACAGAGGAAGAAGTAGAGTCAGGAATAGGAGGAGGATATGGTATGCGTAAGGAGCTCTGGTAGCGTAGCGGTTACGAGCTGGGCTGCTGCTCAAGGTCAGCAGTTTGAAACTCCCAGCCATTCCATGACTTTCTGCTCCCTTTAAGATTTATAGACTCGGATACCCTACACAGGGTCACTGTAAGCCGGCATTGACTCCATGGCACATATAAACCACCACCGTAGCGTGTGTGGCTAACTGCCTCCATGAACAACTGCTTTCTTTGCCTTGAGACCAGAACTGGATGGTGGCCAGCTGCCATTGCTGAACATTTTCATCAACGATGCCACAGAAGAATCCTGATAAAAAAAGAGCAGAGCAGAATTCCAAATTCTCATGGACTCTAGTCTTTCTGGAGCCATGAGGCTAGATGAACCTCTAAAACTACTGCCCTGAGATGAACTTTGAACCTTAAACCAAAAGCATCCCTGAAATCATTTTAAAATTGAATGATAGTTTAGTTGAACTAGTGAAAAAAAAAAACCCCAAAAAACTTCTTTGAGCATTACGCTCCTTTAAGAACTACATGGGATCAGATTGGCAATAGCAGCTCAATAGATTCCACAGGAATCGTAGTCAGTGAGTTCATGCCAAGGGAGAGTAAGCATGGCTGTGCAGCTCAAAGAATGTCATCAGTCACGGAACTGTATATGTAGAAATGTGGAACTGCTATGTTTTGCTGTGTATGTTCTCAACAACAAAGTAAATAAAATGTTGGGGCAAAATAGTACAGCTTAGGAAACCCAATGGGGCACTGCACTCTTAAATAGGGTCACTATTAGTTATAATCAACAACATACAACTACAAACATTAGTTTGATGACTACAGCTTTATAGCTTTAATTTTGTATTAAAGTATGTTTTTGTTTAGTGCTGTTGAGTAAATTCTGACTCATAGCGATCCTGTAATGGGTTTCCAAAGAGCGGCTGGGGAGTTTGAACCGCCTGCCTTTAGTGATTGGTGTATAAACTTGAATAATAGTATCAGTTGGCCTTCCTTGTAAGCACATGGATATTATCCTATTACAGCCAGCTTTGTAGATCTTGAAATGTTCTTTCTGATGACAAATGTAGCACCATTCTTCAGTTCATTATTCCCAGCATAGGAAACTGTCATTGTCTGATTCAAAATGGTCAATGCTTGTCCTTTTCAGCTCACTAATGCCTTAGATAGAGTCCTGGTGTGGTGCTGTGGGTTAGTTAATACGCTACACTGCAAAGTTGGTGTGAACTGCAAGGTCTTTATTATGCTTTAATATGGAGTGCGGGTGTGGTGCTGTAGGATAAACACTAGACCACAAAATCAGTTTGAACCACAGGTCCTGCACATTCCTATGGCTTCCAGACACGAAACACCTGAACATAAAATAACCTGGAGCCCTTTATCTCTGAGGGGAGGAAATGTCTTCTAGGGGAGCTTAGAGTTTAGTACTTGCCTCAGTTTGTCTCAGGGGTGGCTTGTGTTATGATGCTAGAGACTATGCTTGGTATTTAAATACCAGCAGGGTCACCCATGGTGGACAGTGGCATTTCCAGACTAAGACAGGCTAGGAAGAAGGAGAGGTAGACCACTTCTGAAGGGTTACAAACCTTATGAAGAGCAATGGAACATTATCAGATACAGTGCTATCGAGTCGATTCTGACCCATAGCGACCCTATGTAGGGTTTCTGAGGAGTGATTGGTGAGCTTGAACCACCAACCTTGTAGTTCAAACCAACTTTGCAGTGTAGCGTATTGACTAACCCACAGCACCACACCAGGACTCCATCTAAGGCATTAGTGAGCTGAAAAGGACAAGCATTGACCATTTTGAATCGGACAATGACAGTTTCCTATGCTGGGAATAACGAACTGAAGAATGGTGCTACATTTGTCATCAGAAAGAGCATTTCAAGATCTACAAAGCTGGCTGTAATAGGATAATATCCATATGCCTACAAGGAAGGCCAACTGATACTATTATTCAAGTTTATACACCAACCACTAAAGCCAGTGATGATGAAATTAAGAGAATTCTACCAATGTCTTCAGTCTGAAATTGATCAAACATGCAATCAAGATGCAGTGATAACTATTGGTGATTAGAATGCAAAAGTTGGAAACAAAAAAGGAAGGACTGGTAGTTGGAAAATACGGCTTTGATAGAAGCTATGCTGGAGGATCACATGATAGAATTTTGCAATACTAATGACTTACGAGGAAGACCCCAGAGCGATGGATTGGCCAAGTGGCAGCATCAATGGGCTCAAGTGTGGCAACAATAGTGAGGTTGGTCCAGTTGAGCAGTGTTTCGTTCTGCTGTGCATAAGGTCGCTATGAGTCGGTACCAACTCGATGGCACCTAACAACAACAATGACTTATTCATTGTAAACATCTTTTTACAACGACATAAAAGGCAAGTATACATGTGGACCTTACCAGATAGAATACACAGGAATCAAACGGAGTACATCTGTGGGACAGAGAAGCTCAATATCATCAGCCAAAACAAGGCCAGGAGATGACTGTGGGGCAGATCATCACTTCTCAGTTACTTATATGCAAGCTCAGATGAAGCTGAAGAAAATTAAAGGAAGTCGAAAAGAGCCACAATATGGAGTATCTACTACTTGAGTTTAGAGACTGTCTCAAGACGAGATTTGATGCATTAGACATTAATGACTGAAAACCAGTGTTGTTGTGGGATAACATCAAGAACATCACACATAAAGTAAACGTTATTCAAAAGATAGGAAAGAAAGAACAGACCAAAATGGCTGTCAGAGGAGACTCTGAAACTTGCTCCTGAGCCTAGAGAAGTTAAAGCAATGGGAAGAAATGAGAAAGTATAAGAATTAAACAGAAAACTTCCAAGGGCAGCTTGAGAAGACAAAGTATTATAATGAAAGTGCAAAGGCTTGGAGTTAGAAAACCAAAAGAGAAGAATATGTTCAGCATTTCTGAAGCTAAAAGAACTGAAGAAAAAAATCAAGCCTCAACTTGCACTTCTGAAGGATTCTATTGAATTCTATTCTATTGGTGCACAGAGAATCAAAAGATGATGGAAAGAGTACACAGAATTACTGTACCAAAAATAACTGGTCAATGTCCAACCATTTCAAGAGGTACCATCTGATTAAGAACCAACGATACTGAAGAAAGAAGTCCAAGGTGCATTGAAGGTTTAGGTGAAAAACAAGGCTCCAGGAATGGATGGACTACAAATTGAAATGTTTCAAGCAATTGATGCTGGCCAACTGACTGGAAGAGATCCATATTTGTGCCCATCCCAAAGAGAGGTGACCCAACAGAGTGCTGAAGTCATAGAACAGTATAATTAATATTACAATCGAGTAAAATTTTGGTGAAGACAATTCAAAAACAGTTGCAGTAGCACATCTACAGGGTTCTGCCAGAGACTTAAGCTGGATTCAGAAGAGGACGTGGAATGAAGGATACCATTGCTGATGCCACATGGATCTTGACTGAAAGCAGATAATACCAGAAAGATGTTTGTGTTTTATTGGCGTACAAAGGCATTCCATCGAGTGAATGTAAAGAAACTAAGGGTAACATTGCTACGAATGGGTATTCCAGAGCATTTAACTGTGCCCGTAAGGAACCTGTACAGAGACAGAGGGAATTGTTAGTGCATGGAGACACTGAATAATTTAAAATCATGAAATGCGTGTGCAAGGACTGAATCCTTTCAACATAGTTATTCAACCTGCTGTTGTTGTTACTAAGTGCCGTCTAGTCTGTTCCAACTTACAGTGACCCAATACACGGTTTCCGAGGAACAGCTGATGGGTTTGAACGGCAGTCCAGTGCTGCTCCTACAGTTCCATACCAGTAGTCAATCTGTCTGCTGCACAAAAACAATCCAAGAAGCTGTACTGTATGAAAAGTGTGGCATCAGTACTGGAGGAAGACTCATTAACCAACTGCGATATGCAGATGACACCACCTTGCTGGCTGGAAATGAAGAGGACTTGAAATACTTACTGATAAAGACCAAAGACTACAGCCTTCAGTATGGACACAGCCTATAAACACCCTCACAAGCAGCATGGTAAACGGAGAACAGACTGAAGTTTTCAAACACTTCATTTCGCTTGGATCCACAATTAATGTGCATCGAAGCAGCAGTCAAGAAATGAAATGGCATACTTCATTAGGTAAATAAATCTGTTGCTAAGGTCTCTTTAAACATTAAAGACTAAAGATATGTTTGAGGACTAAGGTGCGCCTGATCCACGCCGTGGTATTTTCACTCACTTTATATGCATCTGATACAGAGTACGACAATGAGTAAAGACCACAGAGGAACGGATGCATCTGAATTATGGTGTTGGCAGAGAATATTGAAAAGCACCGTCTTGGGAAAAGTACAGCCAGAATGCTCCCTCGATGCGAGGGTAGCGAGAATTTGTCTTTTTTTAGATATGCTTTCCTAAAGGGTCAGTCCCTGGAGAAGGTCATCATGCTTGGTAAAGTGGAGAGTCAGCAAAAAAGAGGAAGACCCCCAATGAGATGGACTGACACAGCGGGGGTGGGGGGTGGGGGGGTGGAAGGGGCTCAAATGTAACACTAGTGAGGATGGCCCAGCACTGGCAGTGTTTCGTTACTTTGTGCGTAGGATGGCTGAGTCACAACTGACTTGCTGGCACCTCACAACAACAACAAGTGATTTTGTTATAGTTGTTGCTCTTGGTTGCTGTCGAGTTAATTCCAACTCCTAGTGACCCCATGGAAGAGTCCAACAGCTCTGACTAGCTTTCTAAAGGCTGTCCGTGTTACGGGAGGAGACCTCCCGGACCTTTCTCCTGCACAGCATGTTGGCCTAGAGCTGACAATCTTTCCGCGTGGAGTCGAGCACTTAACTATTGTGCCCCTTGGGCGCCCTAAGAATTTAATAAATTTCAACTACCACAAAGTAAACAACAAAGGAAAAGAATGTAGTGAGTTCAGTTTTTGCTGTGCAGCCCTTTCACTCTATACATGTACCGTCAGCTTGGCTTCTGAGGACCCCCTGGTTTGCGCTTATTAAGAGTTCTCAGATGAACCCTTCTCTAGCCTTTCTCTCTCAGGAATCCATTAGGACGAAAACAGCTGGAGTGCAAAACTCGACAACTCCTCCCAGGGCCCCTCCCTTTCTAACATGCCCCCCTTTGCTTACCACCGCTTTTAATGAAGAATACACTGTTTTTAAAGAAGAGAAAATATTATTTTAGGATTGATTATCTCAGACCAATCTTGTCCTTTTTATACAATCCACACCACATAGAATAACCCTTTTAACAAATTAATTAGGAAGTTTTTCCCAATCAGAAAAGTTACAAACTGTCCAGCAAGAAACTTTCTATTGATATCTTCTTTATTTCTTGCAGCAAAGTAGGCTGCTACCAAATAAGTCATTACAAAGAGACTTTTTTCCTAAATAAATAATAAAACGGGCATAACTCACCAATAGATAGTAACAAAATAATTCCTAAAAACAAAACAAAACAAAACAAAAAACCCTAAAACACTATTCAAAGCAAAGATAAATAATTATCTTGGACAAAACAGGGGTTTTGCATTTAAATGATTTCGGTTTTATCTGTTATTGCACAACTAAGAGCAAGCATTGAAAACACAGTATCAAGCTACAGAAAACGTGTCGAAAATAAACAAGAATTCTGAACACATTGCTAAGTTCTTTCTGGAAGTATGTACCCACCCCAACAACACCAAATGGGAGCCTGGGGCTCAATGGCAGACCTCCTTCATCGTATTTACAAATCTCATCGGGGTCTGGAGAGGTGCCGAGTGAACTTGTCTTGGTCCAGGAACGGAACAGGCCAGCTTCTTGCTGAATTTTTATGCTATCCTATTTTGACAAGCCTGAAAAGCCAAACAGGGACTTTCTAAAAACATTTTGAAAATACCTTTTGCTGTAGCATCAGCCATGTATCTGTCTGCAAATAGCACTTAAGACGCTAAGCCAACGGACTTTGCTTGTGCTCTGGCCTTAAGGAATGTCACAACTATAAATGACTGAAAAAGATGAACAGGGGTTGCTGTCCAGTTCAAATACTGCCCAGGGTGTCCTTCAGGGGAGATGGAAAGATACCCGAAGATACTTTTGTTTTTCTTGAGTTAACAAAGAGCAAGGTGGGAAGTTACCCAATTACCTGAAGTCCTAGACTTTTACCAATTCCCCCCCAGTGGCCTAGCTTCCTAGTGAAGTTCATTTTATCTTTAGAGAAGATCATGAATTTCTGTCAAGAACTGGACCAGACTGCTATCTTTTCATACGCTGGTAAATGTGAAACCCTTTTTTTCCTTTAAGTTACAATTGCTAGTGCAATGGAAACCATTTTGAGTTAAGTGAATTTTCACGACACCCAGAGGAGGAAAGAATTTTCAAGCCAAGTGTGGTTAGCACTCTGAGAAAGTGCAGACTCTCACATGGAAAGGCAGAGACCCCTTCACGGTGGCAGTTTCCAGGTGGACTAAAAAGCAAAGCAGGGAGGGAACAGAAGGCTGTTTCTCGGCATAGCTGAGCTGCGACCCCTCCCCAAGCCTGGGTTCTTACATTTGGGTCTGTGTACCTTCCCCCTAAGTCAGTCATTCAGAACGATCACTGTTGCCCTTAAAGAGTCTCAACATACTATAAAGCCGGTGGCCACTTCCGCTGTAAACATCCTTGGCAGAGGAGCGTAGCCCTTGGACAATTTCCAGTCACACAGTCTGGGTGTCTCCCCGCCCCCCAGCGTCACAGAGCATTGTATATGGGTCCCCTGCCTCACCAAGGAACAACTCATACTTACCCCTACTCTCTGTACCCACACAGTGCATTTGGCAACACATTCCATGAGTCAAGTCACCTTTGGGGAGTCAAGTGGGAGCTGAGAGCTGTCCCCCAGGGGAACCCTATGGTCAGGATTTTTGGTTGTGTGTTTTTTGTTTTTTTCAAAAAGCTTTTGTTTGTGTTTTACTCTAGTGGTGATACTGGAAGAGTAATAAAATTTAGACTGGAAAAGAATGCATATACTCCCGATGTCTCAAAGAATAGCAGGTGGTTGCCACCTCGCCAACTCCAAAGGCCCCTTTTCCTTGCAGTGGACGTAAGCACGCCCCATGGAACCATCACCACGAGCCAAGCTACTGTATTTCTTTTCTGTTGTTGTTTAAAAAGAAAGAAGAAAGGAAAGAAAGACAATAAAAGGGTAACAAAAGCCCAAATAAACGACAAGGACTCAAGTCAGCGCCCTCTGCTGGCCCTGGTGGGCAGTTCGAGTTCTCCGAGGCCCGCTAGCTCCTCCAGCACCTTGGAGCACCTCAGTCCTCCTGCATGTAGCAGCCTTTCACTTGAGGCGCTGAGTGACATTGGCCAGGGCCACAGCGAAGGCCTGCACAGCCGAGAAGGGGTACTGGAAGTCCAGGATGTAGGCGTTACCGTCAATCCTGCCAAACTGCATCACCTGGGGGTGGGGGTGGGGAAGCAGAGACAGGGGTAAGCACCTCTTCATGGAAGCAGGCTACTCCACCTAGAAGCTAGTCTGCCACAGAAACTTCTAGAGCTAACTTCCAGTTGGTTGGAACTAAGGGAGTACAGTAGTGGCTCTGTAGGATACGCACTGGACTGTAAACCACAAGGTTGGCAGTTCAAGCCCACCTGCCGGTTCGAGGGGAAAGATGAGGCTTTCTGCTCTCACAAGGATGAAGTCTCGAGAACCCTACACAGGGTTGCTCTGAGTGGAAACTGACTCAACGGTACCACCCAACAAGGGGGTAGAACATGTTAACTGGCACAGTGGGGAGACAAGGGGCAGAATTCTCAACATGGAAAACTCCACGGTTCCAAAAAGAGAATTTTTTTTCATCTAGTGAAGGCAAAGGACAGAAGGAGAAGCTAGCTCTAGGTGAGAGACACAGAAGGACCATGTCACCACGCCACCACCTCCCTATTCCAGCTACCCTCCCAATAGACTCCCGGATACATTCTGCTGCGGGATTATGGTTTATGGTCTGACTCGCATTGGAAGGCAAGCTCCCTGAAGCCAGAGGCCTTGCGTTGTCCTCATCGCTACAACTTCACACTCGGGAGTTTTCTATAAAGGGCTTGTGACAGATACCTCAGGCTCTGAGGACCATGTGGACTTTGGCATGTTCTTGAACTCTGATGCTGAAATGCAGAGTCAGTCATGGGCATCCTGGGGGTGGGGTGGGGCATGGCTATATACCAATCAACATTATTCACAGAACATGGCAGTGGACCAGTGTGCAAACCACTGGTTTAGAGCGTAGCCACGTAGACAGCAGGTGCTCAGTAAATACATGTAGAATGAATGAGTGGGGAGAATTTAAATATAGGGTGAAGGGAATTCTCAGGCTGGCTGTGGGCCCAGTGTGCTGGATCACCCCTGTGGAGGGCTCACATTGTGTCCAAGAGCTGGGCAGTGACTTAACCACGCAGGAAACAAACATATCAGCACAGACACCAAGGCGGCGAATGGATCTGGCCAGAAAAATGAGACAAAAAGGAAATGCCAACAAGCCGTGGATCACAGCCATCTGTCTGACGAGGTGGTGTGACTATTGGTGTAACTGCGAAGTAAGGAAAGTTTATGCATGTACCAGTGAAGGGAGAGAGGAGCTGGAGGTGCACGTGTCTAGCCCGCATCTTCCGGGGGTGAAGGGCCTTCATGTGATCTTTGCAAATAAGGTGGTAAATGCCAGAAACAGGCAAAGTCCTGTCCCTTGGGGAGTAGTTATTAGGAGTGAGCTGGCCCAGGGGGCTCTGTAGCTCTTGCAGAATTATTGGACTTGAAAAAAAAAACAACAACACACATTCCTTGGACCCCAAATAAATAAAAAGCCACCATGGGCACACTGAAGTGACAAGCCCGGAACACCACCCTTACCTGTCGCCCCTCCAGCTCAATCTGGAAGTTCTTGGCTGACTCCTGGGTCACACGTCCCCCGAAGTCCAGCTGGTACACCTGGGTGGCTTCATTCCACAGGGGTTGCTTGTTGGCCATCACATAGACAAAACCCTGGCTGCCCAGCCGCCCCTCCTCCCGCTCGTTGGCCTTGCGGCACTTGAACCCCTCTAGCTCGCCGGCGGTCCTCAGGCTACGCTTGTTCTGCCAGCCCTTCTTGCTGCCCTGGCTTTGGTTCATCAGCTCGTCCCCACTGATGAACAGCTCCGGCTCACTCTCGGAGCTGTCCTGAAATTCATTGGTTTTGTTCAGCTTCTTGGACTTGAGCTGGTCCTTCTGACTCTTCACCTTCTTCTTCTCTCTCCCCAGGCGGGGGCTGGAGATGAGGGTGTTGAAGTCACTCAGCGTCCTGGCCTCTTTTTTCACTTTGCCCTCGGTGATGGCTTGCACGTTTCCCTCCTCTGCTCGGCTGTCCAAGCGCTTCCGGTTCTTCTTGCCGAACTTCTCCGTCCGCTGGGGGAGCGGGCTTTCAGTCAGCGAGAGCACCTCTGGCAAATTGTCCGCTGTCTCCACCATCACCTCGGTGCCTACATGGCTCTGCGGGTCGGTGGGGGGAGGTGACACGAGGGGTTTCTCCACCATCAGGTGTGGCTTGGGGGGCAGCGGGCCTGGGGGGTTCTGCATGGGGGGGCAGGCGTTATAGGAGTTCCAAGGGTGCAAGGCGACGGGCGGCAGCTGTAAACTGGAGCACGTGCTGCCTCCTGGGTACATGGGGGGCAGGGGGCAGTAGGAGAGGCTGGCCGGGTAGGCCGGCTCCTGCTGTGCAAACTGGGCAGGGGCCAGGGCGTCCTTTGGGGAGCAGGGAGCCGGCATACCCTGCAGTGGGGGGTTGCCATAGCTCCCTGGGTAGGGCACCCCCACCCCATAGCCTGTCTGGAAGGTGGCAGTAGGGCTGGCTGGCGACTTGGGGGAGATGAAGGGCCCTCGGGCCATGTCCAGGTGCGGGTTCTGGCCCATCAGCAGCGGGGACAATTTTAGGGGGTTGGGCACAGAAGTCTGTGCTGTCCTTTCCTGAGGAACCCAAATGTCCTCGCCCAGCACAGGGTCCCATTGGTAAGGGGGCGGACGCTTCATGGTGCCTGAGGCAGCGTCAGCCAGTGGGACATGCCGAGGGGGCCTCTCGGCCTGCCGGGGTGGGGACAACGCCTCGTCCTCCGAGAAGGCCGAGTTGACATAGTCTGTGCGGTCCCGAGCGCTGTCTGGGGGGCTCAGGAGGCTATAGGAGGATTGGGAGGTCAAGGGGGACGTGCTGGGCTGAGAGCTACCACTGGGGTCGGGTCGCCCCCCTAGCCCAGTGCCCCCGCCGGAGCCACCCCCGCTGCACTGACTGCAGGTGTAGAGCGCTGGCGGGGGCCGCCCAGGGAACGGGGGCGCCACCACACTGCTCTTGGGCTTGAGTGGGTGCTGCAGAGTAGCGCGCTGCTGGTCCACCAGCTGGGCCATCTTGAAAGCGGCCTCGCGGTTGTTCCGCCGCAGGGTGGCGTGGATGAGGCTACTGTCTGGCCTCTGGGCGGCGCTGCGGCCCGCAATCTCTGGGTAGGGCGGCGGGTCTCCCGGGGGGATAGAGTAGCGGGGCGCCGTGAGCCGGTTGAGGGTGGCGCTGGTGCAGGGCTGGGGGACCTTCTTCTCCGTGGCTGTAAGCCGCAGCGTGGCTGAACTGCCAGGACCCGGGAGGGTGTAGGTGTTCTGGGCGCAGAGCACCCGTGCCCGTGGCCGGCACACCTCCTCCACGTTTCCGCTACTGTCGAAGGTAGTGATGCGCTCGTAACCCAGTGGGGTCTGGTAGTGGGCAGCGGTCGGGTAGAGGGAGAAGTCGCCCTTCTTCAGGCACACATCCACCGGGGGCTGCGGCGGTGGCAGTGGGGGTGGAGGAGCGGCCGTGGTAGGTGCGGCTGGGATGGTGCCGGGGTAAGGGGGTGGAGGGTTCATCTTATTCACGGGAAGCTCCTGGGGGGCACTGAAGACCACCGCGTCCCCCTCCACCGCCAGGGGCGGGGCAGGCCGCAGGGCTTTGGCTGGCTTCTGTAGGTGCTCATGGTCGCGGTCCCCATGGTCCACCAGGGTCAGCGGCAATGCCCCGGGAGGGGGCGGAGGCAGGGTCAAAGGAGGAGGCGGCGGCGGAGGGTTCTGGATCAAGCGGCTCATCTCCACGCCCCCGAAGATCACCTGCCCAGGGCTGGAGTAGCGGCTGGGGACCTGGTAAGAGACAGGCGTGTCTCCAGCGTGCTCCGTGGGACCCGCAGCGGTGGTCTGGTTGGTCAGGACATCCAGCTGCACGTTTTGATTGGCCAGCAGGGACTGCACCAGCCCGATGCTCTGCGTGGGAGACATGGCCTGGGCCGAGCTGTGGATTGGGGCGATGGGGATGTTTACGGTACAAGGTGGGTTAGTCTCAGGGACACCGGATGCTCCTGTCACTGGAAGAAAGGAGAAAGACCAACTGATTACAGAAGAGTGAGATGAATAGTAGGGGCAGCTGGGCCACTTACACAAGCTGCAAGAAGCTTATGACACACACAAGCAATTGGTGGCTTCTGCAGGGCTGGGCTGGAGTCCCTGGGGGTTACACATTGTGAACCCACTTAGCTGCTAATTGAAGGATGGAGGCTGGAGGCTCCAGTTCACTCAAAAGTACCTCCCAAGAGGCCTGCCTCTCTACTTCTGAAAAATCAGTCCTTGGAAACCCCACCGAGTGCAGTACTACTCTGATACACATGAGGCCGCCATGATGGCATGAGTTGGACCCACTGGAAACTGGGATTGAGCAGGGCTGGGCTTTGGTTCTATTTCACTGAGCCCAGGGAACCAAGGCACTGACAAAGCGTTCTGGTCAGTATAGCTCAGTCTTCTAAATTTGGTTACTGCATCCCTCAGGAGCCACCCCCCAACCCCATAAGTCATGTTACAGAAGTTGTTTACAGTAGATCATTGTAAATTGTCCACTCTCTCATGTCCAGGATGGGCTCAGGATGTCCAGTGTCAGGGGTACAAACAGTTTACACTTGACTATAAATAGGAAGGTTGATGGTTCAAACCCACCCAGGGGCACCTTCTATACAGATTACTGTCACGCAGGCCCTACGGAGACATTCTACTCCGCACACATGGGTCACTTTGCGTAGTGCAATTAACATGATGACAGCACACTGGGTTTCTGCTTTATGGACTGGGTCATGCAGGAAATGTCATGTAGCAGGCATGTATCTGGAATCGCTTTATAAACTAACTTTCTCTACCTAAAACCATGTGACATGTAGACGAGAAACTGATGAACAGAACCCTGGTGTAGCACTGTGGGCTAGCGCTTCAGATTGCAAAGTCATTTGAACTGCAAGGTTGGTGGTTCAAACTCACTGGCTGCTCCTTGGAAACCCTATACAGGGTTGCTGTAGGTCAGAATCAACTCGATAGCACTTAACAACAACATAGCAAATCTACGGAGCTCTGTGGTGTACAGGTGACGTGTTCAACTGCTAACTGAAAGGTTGGTGGCTTGAACCCCCAGCCTCTCCGTGAGGAGATGATGAGGCAGCTTCCACAATGATGACAGCCTTTATATTTGTACATGGCTTTTACCTTTGCTGCAAATGTATCCATGGATGTGCTGGAGCAGATAGGGTACAAAGTTATATAAATGTCTTACACATAATGAAACACCTTGAGGGAATGAGTCACTGGGCCTGAAGGCTCGGGACCACAGTTTCAGGGGACACAAAGACAACATTCTACATCCCATTCTGGTGGGTAGTGACTGGGGTCTTCAAAGCTCTTAAGTGGCCATCTAAGGTACAACTATTGGTATCTCCCTGTGTGGAGGACGGAAGAGTGAGGAAAAGGAAAGACATGTGGAAACAATTTGTCCAATGGACTCTGGGACCATGTGAACATCAGTCTCCAAGACCCTGAGACCAGAAGAACAAGATGGTGCCTGCTAACCACGACCAACTGCTCTGAAAAGGATCACAATTAAAGGTCCTGGACAGAGTGGGAGAAAAATGTGGACCCAAACTCAAAACATTACTAGAGACCTGACTTACTGGTTGGAAAGAGACTGGTGGTACCCGAGATTCTGGCGCTTAACCACCCTTCCGGTCTGGAGCTGGACTCACCCCACATGCCTCCATTTTCAGCAAATAACAGATAGACTTACAGGTGGAATAACACTAGGGAGGTGTGCACACCTTAGAATACTCATTGGAGATCAAAAGAGGAACATCTGCCCAAGAACAAAATTCAGAAGGCTTAGGTGAGAAGGGAGAGTGGAAACAAGAACCTCAGGGAGGAAGTGGGATGAGTGAAGTTACATTGAGGGGACTGTAACCAATGAGATGCCGTGTATGAATCGTTGAATGTAAAACTGATGATCCGGTCTGTAAACCTTCACCCAATTCGCAAAAAGGAGTTCAAGAAAAAAAAGGTAAAGAGCCTTGGAAACCCTCTGGGGCGATTCTCCTCTGTCCTATGGGACTGCTCTGAGACAGAATCCACTCCATGGCCAGGAGTTTGATGTTCGGTTTAGAGCAAATGCGCACTGCGAGCGAGGGAGGCTCATTTCCTAATTTATCAGCTTGATGGCATTCCCAACAGCAGGAGGGACAGCGCTTCCTTGAGTCTAAGCTGGAACATACAGCTCACCTGTGTGCAGTGGGACTGGACTCGAGTGTTTAAGAGAGAGACCACTGACAAACCACACAGGCCTTCCAGTGTCCCTGCACTCTCTCTTCTCTAAAGGACCTGTCATCAAACCCTCTGAAGCCCCTCCAGCAGAGAAACCCACCTCTCACCAGCAGTCTGCAGCCCAATGCCCAGTGCTATGGGGCAGACAGCAGACGAGCAGGACAATGACTCATCAGGGAATTCCCCCAGGAGAACCACAGGACATGCCAGGCCATTTATCAAAAGCATTGGTTCAGTGCAAGACCTGGGTTCGATTCCCAGCCAGTGCACATGCAGCCACCCCCCGTGACCATCCGTGGAGGTTTGCACGTTGCTATGATGCTGACTAGGTTAAGGGACATGTCTGGATGAAGGTGGATTAGGAAGAAAAGCTTGCGGTCTCTTTCAGAAAGTCAGTCCATGAAAACCCTATCTGTACTGTGGCACCGTGGGTAATGCACCAGCCGTTTGAACTGCAAGGTCGGTGGTTCAAGTTTACCAGCTGCTCCTTGGAAACCCTATACAGGGTCGCTATGGGTCGGAACCGACTCAATGGCATTTAACGACAATGAGGCATGGGACGGCCCCATATACTGGGCAGCATTTTGTTCCGCTGTGTGTGGGGTGCCGGGAGTCAGGGGCTGATTCAGTGGCAGCTAAAATCACCCCCTGTGCTGGGAGCCCCATAGCAGACTCTTCTCCTGCAAGGGCTGCAGTCCTCCAGTGAGGCTGACCATCGATTGTCAAGGGCCTGCTTCTAGTTTGCCGCTGCTCAGACCCGCCAGGACATTCTCTCGTCTCCCCTCTTTGTCGAGTTGCCATCATTAAATGTAAGCTGGAGACACATTGTTTTCTCCTCCCGCTGGGAGCAGCATCATGGTGACAACCAGCAGCAGTGGCTGGCTGACAGCAAGAGCTGGACTGGTCAAACTCTGGAGAACAGGAGGGCACCAGGGGCACTAAGTGTACAACATACTTGTGAACCTGAGACTCTGTGGTAGCTCTAGTACATGAGTCCCACTATGGTGTGGACATGGCTGAGTGAGCCCGCCCATGAGGGACGAAGAGGCAGCCTACTCAAGACCACTACTGCTAGAAAGGACAACAGAAGGAATGTACCCCCACCCCAAGTTCAGAGTCCAAGAGGGGCGCAGAGTGTGCCCCCCACCACTGGGACTGAAGTGCCCCAGTTCCTGCGAGGAAGGGCATGCCAACGTGGCTGCCGCTGGGTTCAGAAACCAGGATTTTTGGGAGTTGTAGGAGTCCTGGTGTGGCGCTATGGTTAATGCACGGGACTGCAGATTCACTTTGAACCTCAAGGTTGGTGGTTCAAGCTCACCAGCCACTCCTCGGAAACCCTAAACAAGGTCGCTATGGGCTGGAACCCACTGAGTGGCACTTAACAACAACAACACTCAGTTGTAAATCCAGGTCTCTACATCTCTAACACTGCAGGCAGACGATTACTCAGTCAAGCAAATGTCTTCTCCAGGAGGGCCCCATGAGAACTGGCAGGTGAATTGAATCTATTAATCAAAGTAGGACCCGCCCCCCACTCCCCCTTGAGAGAAAACACCTGAATTAACTTGAGATGCTACAGAGAGTTGAAGATTTGTAAATTGGAATTGTGAAAACTCAGAACAGATTTTATCTTTAACTCAGATGGACATCACAAGATGCCCACCTGTTCAGGTCTTCACCCAGGAGACAGGGCTGGTTTGGGACACTGGGCTCTCTGGGCACCAACCAGTCCATACCTGGGTGCTATGGGGTCAAATCTAACTCAGGGGAACCCCATGTGTGTCTCACAGATTAGGACCACAGGGTTTTCAATGGGTGATCTTTTAGCTTACCCGGCCTTTCTTCCCAGGAACCTAGGGCTGGACTCACACCTCCAGCCTCTCAGTGAACACTGATACCATTCAGGGACTCCTCTCTGGACATAAATAGGTTCCCCATGCAGGAGAGGATGGGGGCAGGGACAGGGTCAATGAAACTGGGCATTGGTTACGATTTTACTTAGTCCTGCTGGTCAGCCTTCACCTGGAGCACAGCTAACAGAATCACCATCAGGAGAGGAGGAGACGGAAGAAGCAGACTATGGAGAGGAGGCTCAAAGCCAACATAATCATCCATGTTCTGGTAGCTTCTCTCCTTCCAAACCGATGACTACATGTGACTGATCCCGTGACCACACCACATGTCCCAACCTCCTGAGGAAGTCAAACCTTTTCTAAACCAAGGCAGCAGCCACAGCCAACACACTCTGTCCCTCATCGGCTTACCACCATGGCCCCTCTCCAAGGCCCACCAGAAGCGGGCGTTTGGGAACACACCTGGTAAGTCATCTTCATCTTCACTGAAAACATTCGGGTTGAAGACAGGGAGATTAATGTAGTCCATGGAAATCTTCCGCACTTCTGGGAGATAGATGGTCATCTGCCGAGGCTGGAGATGCAGGAGGCTGGTTTTATAGATCACTGGAGGAGAGGAGGCGGGCATGGTTAATAGAGACACATCAGTGGGCAGCAGAGTGTCAGCAGAGGTGCGGGAAGAGGGATGGAGGCTGTGGTTTTCCTGCCATCGGTAGACAGATCTGTGCGTCTGGACCCGAAGCCGGAGCTCGCGTTTCCAGCTGGCCTCCCCAGTACAAACCTGGCTACGCCCACCACAGTGTGGGCTCAGCAACACAAATTCTTGGTCAAGCTCAGCCGCCATACTGCCAGTGACTTGTATACGGAACCACAAATCTCAAATGTGAAAATCATTATCTGCGACTAAACTTTCTCTGGGATGATCTGGGACATAATAAATGCGTTTGTTAAAAACCTTGTTTGCAATCAGATAAATAATTTAGTGGAAATTGTCCTGGTGACAAGAATGCCCAACTCAGGGACATGCTGGTCATTGAGGAGCTTCTTTGGAATGCAAGGACAAGTCGAGGGAGACAAGGCGTCCTGCAGGAATACAACGTTGTTGTCATTCAGGAATAAGTTCCACCTTCAATCTTACCCCACGGTTTCTCTGGACCCTAAGGGTTCAATGGTTAGCAGGAACACTTCAGAGAAGGTCTAGGTTGCAATTAAAGCATTCAGAGGAAACAAAATCCACGCAAAACACAAAGACTTTCTAAGACCAGGCTAACTGGTCGGATGGACTCCTGGTACGGTGCTGTAGGATCAGCACTCGTCTGCGAACCAGGAGGTCGGCAGTTCAAACCCATCAGCTACATTTCAGAAACCCTACACAGGGTCACTATGAGTCAGAACTGACTCGATGACACCTGATAGAAACAATTGGTTGGGTAGAACCTGGTGGAACCTAGACTTCCTTCATGCCTGGAACAGAACTCACTCCAAAGGCTTCTCGACTTTCAGCCAATCAACAGACAGGCCTATAAAGTATACAATCACACCAGGGAGGTACACACATACCATACAAGACCAAGAGGGCAGCATCTGCCTAAACACACGCGCTCTGGAGACAGGAAAGGGCAGGAAAGAAGGATGAATGGAGACGGGGTAGCCAGGGAAGAAGTGGGGAGAGTGTTACATTGACGACACTGCAACAAATGTCACAAAACAAAATGCATCTCAATTGTTGAAGGAAACAGATTTCGCTCACACAAACCACACCAAATAGTTCAAACAAATAAACAAACAAATCACAATGATTTTAAACATCAGTTTCACAGCAGACTAAGTCAGGATGAAAGTGTCAAGTTCTTTTATATTTTACACATGCTTCCCCAGGACTTCTCAGATACAGCACTTCTGAATTGATACTTGCTGTTCCTAAGAGTCATCGAGTTGGTTTGGACTCACAGAGACCCTGTTGAGGGTTTGTGAGAAGTGGCTGGTGGGTTTGGACCTTCCACCTTGCTGTGATCTGTCCAGTTCTGATCCTACAGCACTACCCCAGGGCTCCTAGTGTTGCTTTTGCCTGGAGACACCAAGTCTGTCTCCAAACTGCCAGCTTTAGCAGCTGTACGGCTGCCTGGCCATTGTTAGTGAGCAAGGCAGGATTTCCTTTCTGGGGTTTTTGCTGAGCTGGGGGCTCCCCTGGCATGGGCATTGGGGGGTTCCCTGGTCCTCCATCATCACAAGTCTGACTTGTGTTCATCTCTCTTTTCACAGACCTTTTGGTTGACGGACTCTGCGTGGCTGAGAGTGTTGTTCTGGGTCACTCGCCACACTGACACAGAGCAACCACAGAAAATATCCCAGGAAGGATGACAAAACAAACATCAGCAGCCTCCAGCGAGACAACCAGCTGCTGGGGGCGAGAATGCTGGCAAGACTTATCACTGCATGCCTCACTGCTGAATCTTTGGAATTCTGAATCTATTATGTATTTAAAAAAAAAGGAAATGCAAAAAATTAAAAAGAATTTCTGGACTAGAATATTCTAATAAAAAGACACAGATTATTCACTAAGTGGAGAAGCACCCACTTCTAAAGTCCACTAATGCTGTAGGATGGAGTCCTGGGGAGGCACGGGGGATAATGCACTGCAACGAACGGAAGGTGGGTTCGAACTGCAAGGGTGGCGGGTCAAATTCACCAGCTGCTCCTCAGAAACCCTTTACAGGGTTGTTATGAGTCACAACAGACTCAAAGGCAGTGAGAGAAGGGGGTCAGGTGTCTCTGAAAAGATTACTTAATGGCACACCATGAATCTTCTGGGGCCCTGGGGTGGCGCTGTGGGTTAGTGCGCTGGACTGACGGCAAACTCAGTTTGAACCACAAGGTTGGCAGTTCAAGCTCACCAATCGCTCATCGGAAACCCTATTAGGGTAGCTATGGGTGGGAACCAACTCGACAGCACTTAACAACAACAACAACAACAACAATGTATCTTCTAGAACAGAAGAAGTAAAGAATCCCCAAAGGAAACATCTTTTCCGTTGAGAAATGAAGAGTAAGCACATAGATTAAAGCACTCTCTCAAAAGACGTCACTGATTAGGACAGTGATTTTATTGGGGTCACACAGAAAGCTTTTGTCTCTGGCACTCAAATTCCTCCTGTTGGCTTAGTATATTGCCCCTCAGACAGGCTTTCCCATTTGAAGATTTCTGTTGGCTCATTGGTGAATTGTCTCAATATCCAAGAAATAAGGGCAGAATTAAAAGATCCATGAAGCACATTCTCACTTTACAGGAGGCAGATGGCTAAGTTCTCGGCTTACTGATGTGGGGACAATCATGTCTCCCCAGTGCTTACTGAAATCGAGCGCACATATTAAGAGGGCACTGCTGAGGAGTTGGAGAACAAGCTTCTATGGTCAGCAGACAGTTTCCGGGTTGTTGAGAGTATCCTGAGTCTTTCATTGCACGCGTGTACAGAGATGGCGTAGTGTCTTTCCTAAGTCAGTTTCAGGCTTTACTTATATCCCCCTTCTTTTCTCTGACGAAAGCTGCAAAACTCACAATGAAAAAATCCAAACGCAGCTTAAGTTTCTGAGGAGGCATATGTAGCACCAGTTCTTTTCAGCACTTGATGTGCTAGAATCTTCTATTTCAAAGGATCTAAGTGTACATGAGGCCCTTCTCCAGGCAGGTTCCTCCTGAGAACATGTCCAAAGTAAGTGAGACAAAGTCTTGTCATCCCTGTTTCTAAGGGGCATTCTGCCTGTACTTATTCCAAGACAGATTTATTCATTCCTCGGGCAGTCCATAGTATGTTTAATATTCCTTGCCAATACCATCACTCAAAGGCATCAAGTAAAGTAGAGGGTCAGCGAAAAAGAGGAAGACCCTTAATGTGCTGGACTGGCACTGTGCCTACAGCAGCTGTGAGGATGGCACAGGACTGACTGGGCAGTGGTTCATTCTGTTGTACATCAAGTCACTAGGCTGCGTTATAACCAACTCCATGGCACCTACCACCACCACCAACAATTCATGCAACAACTCTTCAAGGCCAAATCAGGACTTTCCTAAGACCACCAGCACATTCAAGATGGAGACCCTCTCCTGCTAAAGTGGTAGACATGCAACCTAGGGAGATGGGGAGGAGAGCAGTACACATCTTGCACCCAAAACAGGTGTTTGCCCATCAGAATCAAGTTGATTTAAAAAGGATCTTCGGCCACTTTCACTTTCCTCATGGTCTCTGAGTAAGTATGACATCATCTGGGTGGGAGGACAGACAAGAATGAAGCTTGTCAAGTCCAGGTTTGGGTGCCGTTATTTCGGCTTTTCCTGGTCTTGAACTTGTTAAGGACAGGAGATTTATCTGGTATTTAGAAATGACATTTGTCACGATTCACCACTAAGGGCTGTATTGCCAGTCAGTCGGCTTCTCCTTAGCATCTTCATGCTTTCTTTGTGACTTTCTTTTGCTCTAAGAACCTACAGACTGAGACCTGCCCACAGAAATCAGAACACCCACCAGTCTGTTGGAGTTTCAGAGAGATATTTGCTAGTTCTGTCAGATTCCTACTCAGGGTTTTTGTGGAAAGCTCAAAGCATTGCTCCCAAATAAGCTACCTGCTTGGTAAATCTTGGTTGTGTGACGTCACCATGGGTGACGTGTCAGTGTGACGGTCAAAGTGCACAGGCCTCTTGCGGTCATGCAAGCGTGTTCTCTAACCTATAATGACTGTTCAGCCTGAGTTTAAAGTGAAGGGGAGGGTAGAAAACGGGGTGGGGTTTTTATTACCTGCACCGAGGTTGGTTGGCAGGAAGGCGGCCAAGCCCACAATCTTAAATTTGGTTCCCCAGATGTTCGAAGTGACCTGAGCAAGGTAGTTGTGCTGTGGGAGAAAACAGAGACAGCAAACTCACAACCACAAACAGATGTCCTCTCAGTCCTGAGGAAGGCTGTGGAACCTACTGCCTAAAATCCCATAGGCACAAAACCAGGCCTACTTAACCAATGCAACCAAGCACCTCCCAGTCCTCCCTTTCTCTGCCCTCCTCCCCGCCCCCCCACCCCACCCCCAGGCCAGAATTGAACCATGGCCTCAGCTCTCCCTTTATCTGCCAAGAGGTCACTCAGTGACCTTTGAGTCTGAAGTTGGGGTGTCCCATGGCACACCCACATGTGTGGAGAAACTGTGATTCTGACACTGGTGATGGGGGGGGGGTATCCCAGTGTACCTCACACATGTGAAGTTTAAATGGACCACCCAACTGATTTGGTACAATTCCTTTACCACTCCTGGCCCTCAGTCATGGACTAAGAGGCCCCCTGACAGAATTCTCTGCCCTTTGTTCTCAATCAATGATCAATGCCGCCCCTTCCCCCAACCACACTGACACCACCAAGTCCCAACAGAACCCATTCCATTAAAATTAGGAGATACAAAGGGACTACTATGTCCAAGACTCGCATCTACATATATACGTATATGTATGTTCACATATGCATACACATACACACACACACTACAAGGGAGCTTCAAAGAGTTGATGGAAAAATTCCATTATCTTTTCACTCCATTTCTCTACCAACTTTTTGAAGCCCCCTGTATACACATTCATACACACAAGTATCCATACACATATATACATTCATATACTTACACACACACACATTTACATGCACCTTTGCACACATGTCCACACACATCCACCAAACACATGTGTATGTGTTCATACAATCCACACACATCCACACACACCCATGCACATATAGTCACAGGGGCCGCTGCTGGAGGAGAAAAGGCTGGTTACGATTTACAAACAAGGGAACCACAGACAAAGCCTCCCAAGGACTCTCAACAAGAGCTGGGACGTACAGCAGCTGAACTAAGAGTGGGCTTTGGAGAAACGGGAACAAGGTGAGGGGACCGCGTGGGTGGCCGGGTGGTCCAAGTGACGGTGGAGAATGATACACAGTGAGGCACTGGAATACTGGGGTCCCGTCCTACACGCTGTGGAGTTACTGAAGGATCAGACCAGTTTGAGCTGGTGTCCAGGCTGGGAGCAGTACTGGGAATGCCCTGGCCTGGACACCAGCTCACAGTCATACTACTGGAGGGGACAGGCCAGCAGGAGCAGGTGTGGGGAGAGGGAAGTGGGTCGGTCAGGCAAACCCTGAGGAGGGAAGGGGCAGGGGTGGAGGACAAGGTGGCCCCACCTGAGTGATGTCTTCAAATGGAAACTCCCTCCGCGTCAGGCTGGGTGAGCCAATGGAGGTCTTGCGCATTGGTAGGCGGGGGGACCGGGAGACCTCCTGCGTGGCCCGGGACAACTTTGGAGACTTCCGTGCCTCGATGTTGATTCTGCAGAGACAAGGCGGAGAAGAATCAACGTGCAGAGCAGTCCGCTGTGCGCACCCTTCTGGAGCCAGATATCAGAGCCAATCTCTCTAACCTACGAGTCCCCAGCGGCAAGAGGAAAGAACGGATGCTCCATAGCATCTGTGTTAGAATTACACTGAGATGAGATGACATCAGTTACTCGTTCGTAAGAGACTGCAGAGAATAGCCAGTCTTTCTCTCTCCATCTAGGATGACCACACACCTCTTCTGCCAGGAGTTGGAAAAATCCGTCCTGGGGAAAGTGGCAGGGCGCAGAGGTAGGGGGATCATTGCCCACCCTAAGGTCACAGTGTTAAAATGATTCAACAGACTTATCTAGCATTCAAGACCAAGTGCCACAGTGGTTAAAGAACTTAGATGTTAACCAGAAGGTTAGTGGTTCAAACCCACCAGCTGCTCTGTAGGAGAAAGATGTGGCAGGCTGCTTCCAGAAAGATGAGCCCCTCGGAACCCCTTTGAGGCAGTTATACTCTGTCCTGTGGGCTCATTGTGGGTTGGAACTGACTCACCAGCAGTGGGAAGTCTTTCTGCTGCCCCTTGTGTTCTACTGCTGTTTCTCAGCCCCTTCACTTGTAACATGGGGACACGTGTATAAGAATAGCAGCCTTGGTTTTCATAACTAGCACTAAATGACTCTTTTCCTGATGGATTCATCAGGAGAAGGTAGATGTTATGATTCAGCTGTGAGTGACTACTGACTGGGTGAAGTCTGAAAAGGTAGAACTCTACCATGTATCAAATGAGCCGTCTCAGGAGCAAGCGGGGAGAATCTCTCTACCATCAACAAGAGCCAGGAGGGGAGCACGTTATTTGGACCCAGAGATCCCTGTGCACTGAGAACCTCCTCAACCATGGGACAGGAGGCAGTGACAGTGGTGAAGGGGCAGAGGAGACGCAACAGTAGAACAGGAGCCAGAGCACCATACTGAACAGTGGGCTTCCCACCCCACGGAGCAAGTAAAAGGTGAGCGTCTTTGGGCAGGAGGCTCTTTTGTGGAGTGGGGTGCTTTTAGGTACTTAATTGGGGCATCAGGTTTGCTGATGCACGGACTTACAGCCCAGTGCCTTCAGGCTAAGTCTTGTGCTGATGTGCCCTATGGGCATTTATCAGCAGCCTGAGAAGAGCTTCATAACAATGGTCGAGCAGGGCAGAGGCCAGGCCCAAGGGCTAAGGGACACGGGCCCAGCAGAGGAGGGGTTGTCCTGACTGGAAGAACTTGGATGTTAACCACAAGGTTAAATGCCCTGAGCATTCCTAACCCTGAAGTGTCACCTGTTAACATTCCTAAAAACGCCCCTAACTGGAGTTCTGTGTAGCCATGGCAGTGAACTCTCAAACCCAGCTGAGGAGAGAGGGCTGTGGGAGAGACAACTGGTGCCCATTTTTTCTATCCCATTTTAAGCGGCATCCTGGCCGCTGTGTGCTGGGAGACTGGAGATGAGGACAGGTGAGCAGGAGGAAGACCAGGTACACACACCCATGAAGGGCTTCATGGCTTCTGTGCTAAGCGCTCCTCTGGCTGCGTACTGCCTGTGTCAGTTTCAACAGGAGTCTGTGGCAGATTCCAGCACACCACGTGTCAGAGGCACATGAGTCTGCACTAAGGGACAAGACTCCCAAAGCACGGGTTACCTGGGGAGTTTGGGCGATTTGCTCGCTCTGGAGATTCTGGGAGATTTCTTGGCAGCCCAGTCATCGCTCAGCTCAATGTCGCTGGAGTCGGAGCAGTTGCAGCTGTCCACCACGGTGGAGATCAAGCTGTTCCCGTAGATTTCATCTGGTGAGACACACCGGCAGGCAGACGTGAGGGACCCAGACAACTGCCACCACTGTGGACAGGAGGATGGGGTAGGGACTCCACATGACAAGCCCTGCACTGCGAACCACAAGGTCTGTGTTCGAGCTGCCTGCCAGTCTCTCCACATCCCATGAAGATTTACAGCCTCGGAAACCCTGTACACGGTCACCGTGAGTCAGAACTGACTTGACGGCTCTTAACAACAGAACACTACTTTCTTACTCTTAGTTTTTATGCTGTTACACTTTCTAAGCAAACCAGGCAGTGAATTGGCCTACCCGTCAGAAAGGATGTGGTATCTGAGTGTCTTTGGTAGAGAAGGAGCCCTGGTGGAGCTGTGGAATAAGCATCAAACCACAGGGTTGGCAGTTCAAACCCACCAGCCCTTCTTTGGGAGAAAGATAAAGCTCTCTGTTCCCGTCAAGATTTACAGCTGTGGAAATACTATACGGGGTCTCTATGAGTCAGAATCGACTTGAATGCAGCGGGTTTGGGTGGGGTTTAAGTTGTTTCGTCATCTGAAATGGATTTGAAACTCTGCAAAAGTAGAGACACCTTTGCATCGCTCAATTCCTGTATTAATTATATGAAGCACTTTGTATAAAGTAGACATTGAACCAACACTAGTCAACTTTTTAATTGACAACTTTTTAATTCCTTTAATTATAAAAATTATTTTAAAAAAATTATTTTTAAAAGTGTCATTCCCCAAAGGCTTGTTCTGAGTTTGCTATAAGCTGACCAACGAACACAAGTGTGTAGGGGACACGTCAGGAGGTCAGGCATTAAGCAAGTTGTCTCTGAGGCACTGGTAGCTCAAAGGCGGAACTGACCCCTCCCATGCTCAGCTGGAAGTCAGTGGAGCCTTGGCTGCCGCCATGATGCTGAGTGGCCTTCAGCAGAACGTCCAGACTAAGAAAGGCTAGGCAATCCACATCCTACAATCAGACAGCAAAAACCCTAAGGTGCACAGCAGCGGATCTACAGCTCGTTAGGGGGATGGGCAGGACTGGGCAGCATTTCGTTCCACTGTGCATGGGGCCAACAACACCCACGGGAGAGACCTTAGCAACAAAGACCTCAGTGAGAACACGTGATGTTCTGGCTAGCCTTGTGGGTGAGACGTGGGCAGGACTAGGGAGGAGAGACAGCAAGGACACAAGCCCAGCCCCGTCAGCACCGCCTCACTGAGGACAGGACCCTGTGTTCTGTTGGGGTGGGGAGGACCCAGACGAGCCAGGCCTTCTGCCTGGGGGTTCCCGGGGGCTCCTGTGCTAGCTAGCGTCCCAGAGCTCACTAGGATGCAGCGGCATCACGGGGACAATCAGTGCGGGAGAAGTTTTAGGAGGAAATGTTGGACTTCGTACAGGTCCATGAGGAAAGGCTGAGGCTGTGGGTGATCTGACTGTGTGCATCAGGTCGGGCGTGTGGGCAGAGTGGGACTCTCGCTCTTCTTCCTATGCTGTCTCAACAGTGCACTGAGGGCCTCCTGGGCCAAGCCCAAAAATGGAAAGAGGGTACAATCCTTCCTGGAAGCCCTGGGCCGGCTGCCCCCGTCCTCGTCCACAGACCTGTCTACGTGGCGCCTCCCAGAGGGCTGTGAACATGCTCTCAGCGTCCTCAGATTTCTGGGAGCACTCACTACCCACACGGCTGAGGGCTCCATCTGCCCCACGTGCAGAGCGCTGTCTGCAGTGGGATGCCCACCTGATTTGCTATCCGTGCGGGGGTCCATGATGACAAATTCCGGCCGCAGCTTGCTGATGCGCCGCCCCTTAAGGATGGGCACCAGCCCACCCAGGTACTCCAGGTAGAGTGTGTAGCAGGGACCGCCCACCTCGGGGTCATCCTCCGTGCGCCTCATGGTGCAGTGCAGCCGCTCGTTACCAGCTGAGGGGTAGCTGACGAAGTCCCGCATATTGTTGGGGTCTGGAATTGGGGGCTGCAGGTGGACAGGGAAGAAAATGAAAGACTGAGACTCACAAGGCTGAGTGAGTGGGACGTGGGACAGGCCACTGTAGCACGGCAGTGACTCCCAACTTGGGGCGTAAACAGGGACCTCCTAAATCCCACCAGCTGGTAAAACCTGAATGCTAGGGGGCGCCCCTGGACACCGGCAAGTTTAAAAGCCTCAGGTGGTTCTAACCTGCAGTCTCAACCAGGGCTGAGGCTCTGAGCCAAGATTTTAAGGGGTTTTGGGGAAAAAGGGCAGATTCTGGAATTCTGGCATTTGAAAATATACAATTTTCTATAACCAGAAATCTACTTGGTACTTAGAAGCCAAGAGAAGATAAGAAAAAAGATGGTGAAGAAGGGGCTAAGGGCAAACCCACTCACCCACGTGCTACTTGACAGCAACTGGCAGACAGACTCCATGTGCCACTACGGACAAAACTGTCTTTAAAGTGATGACCAGTGTGGCTGAGTATGCTTCCAGCACTGAGTGGGGTCACCAGCCCCAACACAGAGGGGAGCAGAGCGAGCAGGCTCTAGGATCGCACTGGGTTCAACTCCTGCCCAAACGAGCCGCTGGAGCAAGTGACTGAACGTCTCCAAACACATCTGTGTGTAGTGTCACAGTCAGCCTCCATCAGACCCAGTCTAGTAAAGGAGCCGGCCCAGTGCCTGGCACCCCACCAGCCTCACCCAGTACCCGCTGTAATGCCTAGTACACCCATCCCACCATGGAGACGAGTCCATCTCACACCCACGCTACAGGACAGAGGAGAACTGATCCTCAGGGTCTCCGGGACTGTTACTCTTTAAGGAAGCAAACAGCCTCAGCTTTGCTCCTGCTGGAGCTGCTGGTAGCCTTGAACTGCTGACCTTGTAGTTACGTGTCCAGCACCTAACCCTCAGCAGCACTGGACCCAGTGCTCCCAGACACTAGTCACTGTCCCCATGCGTGTGACACTAAGACACACGCCACACAGACGCTCACCGGCGCAGAGCACGTCCCTACTCAGCTGTTCTTGTGGCCCCTCTACCTGCTGTTCTCCTACCTTCTTGCTCTGTGACCAGGGGCCGCAGAGCGGGGCGGTACCTTGATGGTGGGGATGAAGGCTGTGGAGAGGTAGGAACAAAGGCGGGGGGGCAGGCTCAGCTTGCTGACGTCCTTGTCCTCGCGCAGGGCACTGACGATGACCTGTTGACACAACAGCTGCAGGCTGGACACCCGGTGCTCCACACGCACCACATACAGGGCTGCTCCCGACGCCATGAGCAGCCGCGAGTCTCGGTGACCCCAGCAGATGGAGATGATGGGGCGCTGTCAATGGGGTGGAGGGAGAGACGCGCGTGAGTCTGTGAAACAGGCCCCCACTCTTTGTCTCAAGCAAGTGCAGTGAGTTGACAGTTTTGGGAGTACTGGTTTGAAAGACACAGGAAAAACCCCACCGCTGGCCAGTGGTGTCCGAAACAAGCGACCCTACTGGACCCCAGAGTGTTTCCAGGGGAGCAGAATGCCATATCCTTCTCATGGCATGCTTAATGGGTTCGAACCGCCAACCTTTTGGTTAGTAGCTGAGCACTTATTCACTGAGCCACCAGGGGTCCTCAACAATGTAAAACGCGATTTTACAACAGTCCAGTAACTTCACTGTCTGACGTGCAGAACCTCGTGTGACAGCCCCTGGGAACTTAGCTCTGGAGGACACACAGCTTCTACCAGGGCTGGATTTAGCGCCGGGACACAGTCATATCTGCTCCTGACTGAGGCGCTGGTAGGAGACCCCTGGCTTGGGAAGGTCTAGGAGGTAAACCAAGGGCACCTTGTCCCAACAGGAAGCACCTCAGTGAGTCTGGGGACTGCCAGGAGCAGGGGACAGTGGTGACGATGAAGGGGTGGACTCTGGGGAGTGACCTGAGGTCACCACTGACTCCTGCTGACTGGCAGAGGAGAAAAAGGGGGCACGGTCACATCCTGCAGGTCATCCTGCAGTGACCTGGCTACAGAAAGGCAGGTAGAAACCCACACTCGCAAGCCAGAAAATTCTTGTTCTGGAGAAGCTGAACACTCAATGGTGCCATCTGAGAAGATGGGCTGAGGAAGCAGAGGGGTGGCGGGCTGTGGGTCAGGACTTGTCTGCCCGGTGCAGACAGATGGAGCTCACATTTAATGAGGTCTGGAGGGGTTTCAGAGATCAAGAATGGCAGGCCAGACAGTGTGTGTAAGTGACAGAAAGGAAAAGGATAGTCACAGCACTTTAGGGACCAAGATCAAGATGAAAGGGGTCCATGAAGACACTCATAAATAGCCTTCAGGGTCAGCTAATCCTAGTTTCAACTGCAAAAAATTTTTTTTAAAAAACACACAACAAGGCAAGGCTGAATGTGACCCAAGTCCCTAACAGTGTCATTGGGCAGCTTGGGGTCTGAGGGGGAAGCCGTGTCTGCTAGCTGTGGGCCTGAACTTTAAGCCTGGGCCTTCTAGAGTGCTAAAATATCTGTGTTGTGTACTAAAGGTTGTTAGGTACCACTGAGTCAGCTCCAGCTCACAGTGACCGGTGTACAATACAACTAATGACTGCTCCATCCCAGGCCATCCTCCCAGTCAGCCATTGGGGCAACACAGCTCACTGACTTTCTCTTTTTCGTGGATCCTTTCTTTACACCAAGCATCCCCCCCAAAGATAGGTGGGGTCCTAACCCCTGTACTTCTGAATGTGGCCTTGTTCGGACTCTGGTGTTTTGTTTCTATTTAGGCTCAAGAAGGTCATACTGAAGTAGGATGGGTCCTAACCCTAAGCTCCTCTGAGTGGTGTCTTATAAAGGGGGAAAGCAGACCTGGACACTGAGGCACACGAGGAAGACACCATGTGAAGGGTCAGCCACTAGCAGTAAAGGGACACCGAGGGCTAGGCAGCCACTAGAAACTCATAAAGGAGGGATGGAGCGGTTCCTCTCTCAAGCTGAGAAGGAATCCATGTGGCTGACACCCTGGTTTGGATGTCCAGCCTCCAATCCTGCGGGACAATACATGACTGCTCTTTAAAGCCACCTGCCTTGTGGCACTCTGTAACAAGCAGCACCAGGAGACTAAGACAGAACACTGGGAGATGACATCCCATGGGGTGTGACAGTTACCACGCAGTAACTCTCCATGGTGAGATCCAAAAGAATGCAATCACCTCCCGCAGAATGTGATCTGATGTGAGCAGCCCTGATCTCACGTGCTGTAAATCCTCAACACTCATTGGTCTGTCACCGTTAGTCAAATTTACGCATTAACCACGACACCCAATGATGACAACACTGACAAATTCTACTACCTTCTCCAGGCTGAAATTGATCAAACATGCAATCAAGATGAACTGATAATTACTGGTGACTGGAATGTGAAAGTTTGTAGTGAGAAGGAAGGATCAGTAGTTGGAAAATACGGACTTGGTGATAGACACAATGTGGAAGATTGTATGATAGAATTTTGCAAGATCAGTAACTTAGTCATTGTAAATACATTTTTTAAACAACATAAAAGGTGACTATATGCCTGGTGTGGAAGTATAGGAAAAGCAATGGACTGATAACCACGAGGCTGGCAGTTCAATTCCACCAGCCACTCCTCAAAAACCCTATACAGGGTCGCTGAAACAGAACCAACTCGATTAATCTTCACAACAACACCCTGGACCTCTCCAGATGGAATACACAGGACTCAAATGAACGACACCCCATGCTGTTAAGTCACGATGGCACTAACAACATGGGAAGAGACAACGGAACAACAGCATCAGCTAAAACAAGGCCGGGGCAGACTGTGGAACAGATCATCAATTGCTCACATGCAACTTCAGGCTAAAGCTGAAGAAAACTACAGCAATTTGGAGAGCCAAAATATGACCTTGTTTATATTTCCCCTGAATTTAGAGATCATCTAAAGAACAGATTTGATGCATTAGATACTAATGACCAAAGACCAGAAGAACTGTGGGATAACATCAAGAACTTCATACTGGAAGAAAGCAAAAGGTCATTAAAAAGACTGGAAAGGAAGAAAACACTAAAGTAGACGTCAGAAGAGACTCTGAAACTTGTTCACTAGCATAGCGATGCTACAGTGTATGTGTGAAGATTTAGAATTAGAAAACCAAAAGGGAAGAACACGCTCAGCATTTCTCAAGTTGAAAGAAGTAAGTAAAAATTCAAGCCTCGACTCGCAATATTCAAAGATCCCATGGCAAAATATTAAATGATGCAGATAGCCTTAAAAGAAGATGCAAGGGAGAGAGAGAGTCATTGCACCAAAAGGAAAAGGTCAGTATCCAACCATTTCAAGAGGTAGCGTATGATCAAGAGCCAATGGTACTTGAGGACGTCTAAGCTGCACTGAAGGTATTGGTAGGAAACGAGGCTCCAAGTTGAAATCTTTCAGCAAACAGATGCAGCAGCACTGGAGGCACTCACTCATCTATGCCTACAAATCTGGATGACAGCTACCTGAGCAACTGATTGGAAGAGATCCATACTTGTGTCCATTTCAAAGAGAGGTGACCCAAGAGAATGCAGAAATCATCGAACGGTATCATTATTATCACAGGCAAGTAAAACTTTGCTGAAGTAATTAAAGCATGATCGCCACAGTACATTAACAGGGAGCTGCCAGAGGTTCAAGTTAAGAGTCTGAAGAAGACAAGGAACTAGGGATATATCATTGCTGATGTCATATGGATCTTGACTGAAAGCAGACAATACCAGAAGGATGTTTACTTGTGCTTTATTGACTATGCAAAGGCAATTGACTGTGGATCGTAACAAACTATGGATAGCATTGTGAAGAACAGCTATTCCAGAATATCTAACTGTGCTCATGAGGAGGTTTGGAGGAAGACTCATTAACAACCTGAGATGTGCAGATGACACACCCTTACTTGCTGAAAGCACAGAGGACTTGAAGCAGTTACTGATGAAGATCAGAGACTGCAACTTTCAGGATGGACTGCACCTCAATGTAAAGAAAGCAAAAGTCCCAACAACTGAACCAGTAGGTAGCAGCATCATGATAAATGGAGAAAAATGAAGCCAAGGGTTCCATTTTACTTGGATTCACATTCAATACTCATGGAAAGTGGCAGTTAAGAAATGAAACAAAATCAAATCTGCCGCAAAAGACCCTTTTTAAAGCGCTCCAAAATAAAAGATGTTACTTTGAGGACTACTTTAAGGTATACCTGATCCAAGCCATGGTATTTTCAATCTTCTTTGATGCATGTGAGAGCTGGACAGTGATTAAGAAAGACTGGAAATACTGATGCATTTGAAATATGTATTGGTGAAGAATACTTTAAGTGCCATGGACTGCCAGAAGCACAAATGAATCTGTCTTAGAAGTATAACCAGAATACTCCTTAGAAATGAGAACACCAGGATTTCATCTGCTGTACGTTGGACATGTTTTCTAGAGGCACCAGTCCCTGGAAAAGGCCATCATGCTCCGGAAAGTAGTGTCAGCAAAAAGAGGAAGATGTTCACTGAGATGGACCGATACACTGGCAACAAAAGTAGGTACAGGCGTTGCAACAATTGTGAGGACAGTGCGGGACCAGGAGTGTTTGGTTCTGTAGTACACAGGGTCACTATGAGTCAGCATTGACACAACACCACCTAAAAACAACCGCCACCTTTGCCACAGTAATGTTTAAGGTTGTATTACAAAAGACAAGAGCATTTACAGCCTGGGATCCCCCTCTTTCAAGATCAAGAGGAAAGTCCTGATGTTCAATCTCAGCCAAGTGCAAAGCACACCCAGTGAGACGCCCACAGATCCATGTGTTCGTTTGAACAGTTGCTGTCTGCCAGGGAAAAACACCACTGCAAATTTGTGGACTTAATCTCTTTCTCAAATCACACAAAAGCATTATTTTTAGAACCCGTGTCTGGAACTGTGAAGTTGGTAGCATCCAAGTCTTCACTTGCTAGGAACGCTCACATCATGGGCACGTCCAAATCTGAGGCACAAGGCCAGTAGAGTGGTAGCATTTCAGGGTGGATCACGTACCTGTGACAGCGTGTAAGAAAAAAGGGGCCAGGTTCCTCAGGGGGAGGCTGCACTGCTCAGAAAGTAGCGGGAGAAGGGGAGAATGTGAGCTGGTGAGCACATACTGAGCTACCCCTCCCAAGGCTCCCTCTCTACATGCTGCTGCAGGGGAGCTATCTTCACGGGGCGACAGGTCTGGGCTCTGCCTCACTTGCTAAGTGATGACAATTTGGGATACAGCCATTAAGTCTAGTCTTAGCTCCTGAATATAGCAGGTACAGGATGTGAAATACTTCCCTGATCTCTGCTGACACGTCACCATCCAGCCAAGTACCCCTCTAATCATCGAGGCCTCCACTGAGTAGGCAATCAAACAAACATCAGCTGAATGGTCACAATGGCCCACACACATTCTCAGCGCTAAGGGGTAGAGTTAGTGCCCTGTCTTCATGGAGCTTTGAGTCCTCGGTGGCGGGACAGAGACAGTTTAGTATCTGATGTAATAGTCGGGCAGTAAAGGGAAGACTAAGGTGTATCTGACCCAAGCTATGGTATGTATGCCTTTTCAGTTGCCTCTTATGAATGTGAGAACTGGACAATGAACCAAGAACAAGGAAAACCTGATGCCTCTGCATCATGGTGTTTCCAGCAAAGCTCCTGCTCTTGGGTGGCCAACCTGCACAGTGGTAGGCAGTGCGCTGTGACCACTTTACTGTGAGCTGCAGCTCTACACTAAGGCTGGCATCTGGATTCAGGTGAGCCCTGCTCCAGACCTGTAGAACCAGTCCTGGTCAGTTCTCCTGGTCAGCAGAACTCTTGTGGCTGGCTGTCCCCGACTGCCTTCTTGGCTAGAAAGATACTAAATCCCAGCTGTTTGGGGGTCTGTGTGAACTACTTCCAGATTGGATGTCCAGAACAAACACGACATAGGCCTATGGGAGCTCCATCTAGGTCTGGGAATGTCACTGTCTCATCCCTCGCTGAACCACCACGCAGTTCCTTGGCTGGCAGGGAGCCCACCAGAGTTTGCTCCTCTGGGTCTGGCACCTGCGATGGTTTATTCCTTTTTTTTTACTTCATTCTTCTTCTTCTTTCCCCCTCTTTTTCCTTTTTAAAAACTCTTTTCTATCTTTGCTTTAGCCTGGTAGCTCTATACAATAAGCACTGGACTGCAAACCTCAAGGTCATTGGTTCAGGCCCACCAGCTGCTCCATGGGAGAAAGATAAAGCTTTGCTCCCATAAAGATTTAAAGCCTTGGAAAACCCTAAAACAGGTCACTGTGAGTCAGACCTAATGGTACTTAACATCTCTGCTTTAGTTTTCTTTTCTTTCCTTTGGATTTTTCTTGTTCTTTCTTTTCCTTTTTTTCCCCTCTTGATTTTTCTTTGCAACTCATATGGCCACTGATTGTGTTCAGTGTCTTTTCTTTCTTATTTTTCTCTCCTGTCGTTTTCTTCTCTTTTTGATTACTGTATTTTTGTGTTAGCTGCTACCTGGTTTGGTTTGGTTTTTAAATCTTTTCTCCTGAATTATTCTTTCTTTTTCATAGTTGTTTGCTTGTTCTGTTTTTTTCTTTTTTTCTCTCTGTTCATCTCACTCAACTGGGGACAGCAACTGTGTCCATATAGCATAGCCACAGCTGTACCCTCTGCGATGATTAATGTGACAACCATTTCTCCTAAACTTGACATTCCCAGAAGAGTAAACCATATGAATATTTGATTCAAAATGGCCAATACCGGTCCATTTCAGCTCACTAATGCCTAATATATTGACCTTTATTGTTTCCTTTCATTTTTGACAATTTCTAATTTTCCTAGATTCATACTTTGCACATTCCATTTTCTAATTATTAATTGAGGTTTGCAGTTGCTTCTCCTCATTTTGACTTGTGCCCCATCAGCAAATGAAGGTCCTGAAAACTTTAATTCATTCACATCATATGGTCAACTCTACTTCGACGAGGCAGCCTTTAACCTGAGGAGCTCATCTTCAGCATTGTATCTGATAGTGTTCTGCTGCTATTCATGATGCTTTCATCTTCTAGCATACATCTTACAAGGCTCCACTGCTGCTCATAAGGTTTTCATCTTCTAGCATACATCTTACAAGGCTCCACTGCTGCTCATAAAGTTTTCATGGCTAACCATTCAGAAGTGGTCTGCCTCTCCTTCTTCCCAGTCTCTTTCTGGAAGGTCTGCTGGAACCTGCCTACCATGGGTGACCCTGCTGGGATTTCAAATACGGTCCAGCATCATAGCAACACACAACCCATCACAGTATGACATACTGATAGACATGTGGTGGACAATAATTTTAATTTTAATTTTTATACACAGTGATTTAAATACACTGCTTTAGATGAAGGAAAGAACAAATACAGTAAAACTCAACAAAGACACTGAGGGACTAAACAACACAACCAATCAATTTGACCTCATAGACTTACACAAAGCATTTGACCCAACAACAGCACGATATACTTTCTTTTCTAATGCACATGGAATATTCTCCAAAACAGACCATATGTTAGGTCATAAAGCAAGTCTCAATAAATTTAAGAACATCGAAATTATATAATGTGTCTTCTCAGATTACAATGCTATAAAATTAGAAATCAATAATAGGAAGATCAAAGAAATAAATTAAATGCAGGGGATTTAATGACACCTTGCTTAAAAGGTACCGGGTAGTTGCTATTGTTGTTGTATAGGGTTTCCAAGGCTGTAAATCTTTACGGGAGCAGAAAGCCTCATCTTTCTCCCGTGGAACAATTGGTAGTTTTGAACTGCCGACCTTGAGGTTAGCAGCCCAACTTGTAACCACTAAGCTACCAGAGCAGTTGTTGTTGTTGCTATGTGCTGTGGAGTCGGTTCCGACTCATACCAACTGTGTACAGGGTTTCCAAGGCTGTAAATCTTTATGGGAGCAAAAAGCCTCATCTTTCTCCTGTGGAACAGCTGGTAGTTTCAAACCGCTGATGCTGAGGTTAGCAGCCCAATTCGTAACCACTACGCTACTAGAGCTCCACCGGAGTAGTAGAATAAAATATGAATTTAAAAAATTCTTGAATCAAATGAGAATGAAAACACAACATACTAAAACCCAGGGGACATAGCAAAAACAGTGCTTAGAGGGCAATTTATAGCAATATATGCACATATTCAAAAAGAGCAAACCTAAATCAACACCTGAACCCAACATCTCCAACAATTAGAAAAAGAGCAGCAAAGTTCTACTGTGGCCACCAGAAGAAGAGCAATAATAAAAATTAGAGCAGAAATTAGTGAAACAGAAAACCAGAAGAGGCTAGAAAGACTGGACAAGAAGTTGGTTCTTAGAAAGCATTAGTAAAATTGACAAATCACTGGCAAATCTAACAAAAGAAAAGTAGGAGATGATGCAAAAATCATGAAGACAAAATTATGAATGACATCACAAAAGAGCCAACGGAAATAAAAAGGATAACAAAATACTCTGACTCATGAAGAAATAAACGTACTCCAACAAACTTGGAAATCTGTAAGAAATGGACAAATACCCAGAAAAATACTACCTACTTAAACTAACAAAGGAAGCAGAAAACATGAACATACTTATTTAACAAAAGCAGATATTAATCAGATCATTTAAAAAACACCAACAAAAAAATCCTGGGTCTAGTCGGCCTTACTGGTGAATTCTTCCAAAAATCTAGAGAAGCGCTGACACCAACTCTACTAGTCAAACTATTTCCAAACACAGGAAAGGATGGAAAAGTCCTGAATACATTTTATGAAGCGAGCATAACTTTCACACCAAAACCAGGCCAAAACACGATGAACTAATATAGAAAATAATATACCTCATGAACATAGATGAAAAATTCTCAACAAAATCGTAGTCAACAAAATGACCAAGTGGGATTCACACCAGACATGCAAGAGTGAAGTATGGTGTGGGAAGAAGGCAGCCAGATTGCGCCTTAGACATGAGGATGGTAAGACTGTCTCTTGTACTTTGCACATTATCAGGAGGGACCAGTTCCTGGAGAAGGCCATCAAGCTTGGTACACTAATTGTTAAGTGCCTCTTCGAATTCACAGTGGCCCAGTATAGGATTTCTGAGAAACGGCTGGTGGGTTTGAAACACTGACCTGCCAGTGTCCATCCGCCAATGTCACACCAGTCCAGTAGCAAGAGCCAATGAAAAAGAGGACGACTCTCAACAAGATGACGTGACCCGGTGGCAGCAGCCATGGGCTCAAATATAGCAATTGTGATGGTGTAGGACCAGGCAGTGTTTTGTTTTGTTTTGCTTTTTTGAGGATGGCACATGATGGGGCAAGGTTTATTTCTGTTGTACACAACATCGCTATGGGTCAGAATCAATTGACAGCACCTAAAAACATTGGGGAGCTATGGGCTTAGAGGAGTTAAAAATACTAATACATAAGCATACATTATGTAGTATGTTGTTGTTGTTATTAAGTGCCGTCGAGTCGGTTCCGACCCATAGCGACCCTGTACAGGGTTTCCGAGGGTATAAATCCTTACGGGAGTAGAAAGCCTCATCTTTCTCCCGCGGAGCGGCTGGTAGTTTCGAACCGCTGACCTTAAGGTTTGCAGCCCGATTCGTAACCACTACGCTACCAGAGCTCCTATGTAGTATATTACATGCTTTATCAATGGAAAATAGAGGTATTTTATATTCATGTTTTTTAAATGTTGTTGTTAAGTGAAATCGGTTGATACTGATTCATAGCGACACTATGCACAGCAGAGACAAACACTACCCAGTTCTGGGCCAACCTCACAATCACTGCTACGCCTGAGCACACTGCTGTCATCACTGTGTTAATCCATCTAATTGGGGGGTCTTCCTTTTTAATCTCTGACCATCCATTTTACCAAACATGATATCCTTCTCCAGGGACTGATCCTTCTAGTTAATATGTCCAAAGTACGAGAGATGAAGTCTGGCCATCTGGTTCCCAAGGAACCTTCTGGTTGTACCAGGCAGTGTTTTGTTCAGTTGTATACAGGGCCAACTCCACAGTATCTAACAGTGAGATGTGCTGTGAAGCAAAAACAGAATGGATGAGGGACAGGCAGAGTAAGGGGCCAGTTCAGGTGCAGTAAACAGGGAAGGCTGCCCGAGGAGCTGAGTGTGAGCAGCAGTTGGACTGAAGTTTCTCTGGTTTTATTTGAATCAGGAGCCTCCTGACATCTTTGTAAACAGCAGTGAGCTAGATGGTGTCCGGCAGCCATTACGAGGAGTAAAAGCAACAGGTGCTCTACATACTAAAGGTCACTGACTGAAACAGGAGTCCTTGGGCGGTGCAAATGGTTATGTACTCAGCTCCTAACACAAAATCTGGTGGCTGGAATCTGCCCAGGGCGTCTTGAAAGAAAGGCCAGGTAACCTACTACTGACAGGGCAGAGTCGGGGAAAACCTGACCCTTTGGAGCTGAGTTCTACTCTGACGGTTACAAGGTTGCCCTGAGTTGAAATCCATTCAATGGCAACTAGTCTGGTTTCTGGTTGTTCAAATAGGATTAAAGTCCAAGGAAAAGTAACCACAATTATCCAGGACAGGGAGAAGGAGGCAGTTCAAGGGATGATGTTTCTGACTGATCCCGGCTCTGGTAGAGGGCTGGAGAACAGGCCGGATTAAGAGCCGATCCCTTGGATGTCATGGAATCTGCTGGCTTCCCAGTGTCTCTGGTCCATCTGTGGACTTTGTTCCTTCTTTCCTTGGCTCCTCTCGAGAAGAGGGTGGGGTTAGCCTCAGCTACCAGCACCTGTGGCAGAGGACGCTGAGCGAGCATGTTAGAACCTGGTATGAAGGAGCTGCACCATCTATCATCGCTCACGGTAACCAAAGTGGGGTGGAGCCCAGGACAGGTATGAAGATGTAGGGCCCATGACGGTGCCACCAACTAAGTGGCAGCGAAAAAAGGCCCAGGATCCACTCAGTGAAATCCTCGTTTGTTTTCTATCTGTAAACAGACAATGGACTCCTGGTGTGGTGCCGGAGGGTCAGCACTGGACTTGGAACCAGAAGGTTGGCAGTTGAAATCCACCAGATGCTTGCTCCTTGGAAACCCTGTACAGGGTTGCTCCAAGTCAGGACTTAATGGCACTTAACACCAGCAACAAGCAGACAACGGTCCCACCCTGGACTTGCATGTCTTGATGACTTCTTGTTGTTAAGTACCTTCAAGTTGATTCTGACTCAGAGCGACCTGTACAGGGTTTCTGAGCAGCAAGCAGCTGGTGAGTTTGAACTGCTCACCTTGTGGTTCCAAGTCCAGTGTGGACCCTCCAGCATCACACCAGCACACAGGGGAAAAAGTCACGTGCCTGGCAGTTTCTGGGTAACAGTTCATCCTCAGTTCTTGTTACTATTGTTTGCTGCCAACTCATATCGACCCCACGCACAATGCAATGACACACTGCTTGTGATCCATGACATCATCCCCATGATGGTTGCAGATTGGACTGTCGTGATCCATAGGGTGTTCACTGACTGATTCTCAAAAGGAGATCACTAGGCCTTTCTTCCTCATCTGTCTTAATTGACAAGCTCTGCTGAAACTGGGTTAGGATCACAGCCGCATACTGGGTGGTGGCTGCATACATGAGGTGTATAGGCTGCGACTAAAGCTGGACACCCAACAGGCAAGGGGAGAACTCAACCACTGGGCCGCCAATGCCCACTAATCCTGAATAGAAAGAGGCGATTCTCCTTCAAGAGTTACACAAGTCTGTGGCTGTGAACACAACCTCTTCTAAGATTTTCTCTTATCTTCATTCTCCTCCTCCTAATTATTTTTACCCAAATACCTCACATCAACAACTGAACCTTAAGATACTACATGATGATCCCCCAATTTTCCTTTAATGCTAAAAAAGGGGGTTCATAAAAAACAAACAAAACCACACTGTCAAATTCTTATAGCCTGCGAACTTCAGTCAATAATAGTACTAGCTCTAAAAATCTGTTGTCAGATTGAACAAATAGGTCACAGAGCACAGCCAATGAAATCCGTTACCAAAGTTCAAAGCACAACATGTAGGAAAGTGAAACAAATGACAGCAGGTTTTCTTTCAAGAGCGTCAGCCCCAGACACTGCTGTTGTGAGTAACTCACGAGCATTCACTGTAAGCTGATGTGGTCTCGAGTTTGTACTGCACAATGGCTTTCCAGGCAATCACCTACAATCTAATTAACTTGGAAATACATTTTCCAATCTAAATTGCATTTAGTTCTTTTTATAAATAGTCCAGTAAACTGTGCAACTTCTTTCCTGCTAGAGCAACGTCTCTGTCTTTGGACTCTCAACAGTGTACTATCACTAACAGGCACTTTTAGCAGTTGTACAGCCAAGCGGCTGGTTAATGGTACGTATGATAACTACCCACCACTCTGTCAGCTTGTCACTAGACCAAAAACCAAATCCATAGAAATGGAGAAAAGATGGAAGTTGTTAAAAAATTCTTTTTGCTTGGATTTACCATCAACACTCATGGAAGCAGCAGTCAGGAAATCAAATGACGTATCGCACTAGACAAAGCTGCTGCACAAGACCTCTTTAAAGTGTTGAAGAGCAGAGATGTCAGCTTGAGGACAAAGGTGCGCCTGACCCAAGTCATGGTATTTTCAGTAACCTCATAAGCATGCAAAAGTTGGACAGTGAATAAGGAACATCGTAGAAGAACTGATGCATTTGAGTTATGGTGTTAGAGGAGAATATTAAAAGTCCCATGGACTGCCAAAAAAATAAATCAATCTGTGTTAGAAGAAGTACAGCCAGAGTGCTCCTTGGAAGGAGGCCAGGATGACCAGACTTCATCTTTAATATTTCAGGCATATTAGCAGAAGGCAGCAGTCCCACAGGAAGGATATCATGTTTGGTAAAGTGGAGGGTCAGAGACAAAGAAGAAGACCCCCAACGAGGTGGACTGGCACAGTGGCAGCAGCGACGAGCTCAAATACAGCAATGACCGAGATTGGGTGGAACTAGGCAATGTCTCGTTCTGTTGTGCATAGGGTTGCTATGAGTTGGTACTGATTCAAGGACAACAACAATACAATAAATACTGGGAGCGGGTGGTCCCAGAGGGTAAGCACTGGACTTCAAACTACAAGGTTGATGGTTTGGGCCCAACAGTCCTTCTGAGGGAGAGAGATGAGGCTTTCTGCTCCCCAAAAGATTTACAGCCTTTGAAACCCTATCGACTCAACAACACTTGACACCATGATTACTACTGTATTTGATTCTTAATGACATCACTGTTAAACTTTATATGATTAATGTAGCTTTTGAGTTGTTGAAATGGACCTTGAAGTAGGAAAAAAACAAAAGAATATTAAAATGAGGAGATGCTAAATGGATGTTGTCCTCGAAAGGAAGTTCAATTGAGGCCCCACTCCTGTCCCAAATCCCCAAACAATTTAACTCATGGTCTTTTCATGTGATGGCATTTGCAATGGCTAAGGCCATCGAGCCTCTACTCCACAGTAGGCAGAGTAAAGATGAGACAAATGAAGTTAAGTCTGATTTCTGACTTGGGTGAGTCAAGTAGACTGGAACATACACTGGAGGGATCAGGTACCTGGGGGTCAGAGAGAAGACAGGCTGCAGTCTGCTGGGCAGATTAAAAACACATGTGACTAAGTTGGCTTTGTGGGGTGTGGGTCCTCGTCCAGCCTTCCTGTGAGGTCACACTCACAAGACATGGATTCTGTTTCAGCACTTGAGTGCATAAATAGTTGAATAAACACGAAAGTTTGTCAACTAAGAAAGTGCTTAAAATTCCCATCCTCTCCTATGCACCTTTTAGTTTGGTATGGATAGAAAGCCAGCATGAGATTTGACTGAGAAGGACCCATCCCCTACAGGTTCAAACCATCAACAGGAAGAACTAAAGAAAGGCTCTGCTGATGAGTGTCCATCCATCAACCCACTGAATAAACACGTACTGAGCATCTACTGCATTTCAGTGATCCCCAATCCACTGGCCACCAATGTCCTCGACCTTAGTTGCATGGCCTCATCCCTTCTCCACTTCAGCTCTTTCCTGGGATCCAAGCAAAATGACGTCTCTGACGACTGCAATCTTTTCTCCCTTTATCACGATGTGATTTAGTGGTGCAGTTGTGAAGATTGAGATGCAATCCATACTGAAGGCTGTGGTCTTTGGTCTTCATCAGTCAGTGTTTCAAGGTCCTCAGCAGCTCCCTCTATCCCTCTCGTCTGGATACAGCCTTCTCTGCTGTATTCATCTTCCAAGCCCTCACCTCAGGCAACCTGTATTATCTGCTTTACCTTCTAACTCCCGCTTAGAGGAGGGGTGACCAGCCAGGACACTCTCTTTAAACCCATACTAAGCAGCGTCGCCTGGAACTTTACTTTTAGCTTCTCACCTCAAGTGACTCCTTCTTGAAACTCCCTGTGGTACCAATGGTACCTGGGTTTTCCCATCCTGCCTTTTAGTTCACTGAGAAGACAGACACTCCCTGTGAGATCAGACTGAGCTCTCTCCTTTCCCTAAAGATCCTTGCTAAATCTCTCTTTTGGATTCACCTCCCTGCTCTCCTGAAACCCACACCTCTGACCGGCACTGGGCTCTGGCTCCATGCTCTTCTCATTTCCTTCTTTTCTCTTTCTCCTGCAAAGCCACATAATACGTTACGATGTATTTCACCCACTTAGAGACGCTGGTATCTTAGTGCCTGGCAGTCATCACCATATTAATTGTAAAAAAGAGAAAGTCCCCTTCAGAAACAGAATCCAGTTTGTCTACAGCATAGGCAACGTGAAATGCAATGTAGGAATCAAGACAGGAGAAATGCTCCCGGAGCAGACTGTGTCGGGTCTGGCTCTGATGCTGAGACTTAATTTTTTTTTTTTTTTTTTTTTATGAACAAGGGAGAGGTGGAGCAGTGCCCTGGGGAGACTGATGTGACTGACAGCAGTGAAAAGCCAGGGAAGAAAACCAGGCCGTGAGAAGAGAGGGGAGGGGACAGCATCCAGAGACGTGATGCGACTGCGCTCCTGATGCCCGGAGGACAAGGCACCTGCAGCAGCGGAAGTAGACAGTCTTAGGGGGGGTCACCTAGGTGTCTGGGTGGAGAAACGGAGAGGGCATTTGGGGACATGTGACTGAGGCTATAGTGTGGAATCATCGGCACAGCTGTCAGAGCTGAAGAACTGAGACTGATTAAAGCCAAGGGGATGAGTGAGAGGGAAGGAGAAATGAGGGAAGGACCACGCACAGCACTCTAGATGGTGGAGTAATGAATAGTTTTCACTTAACAAGCAGAAGGAAGAAGGATCTAGAAGGGCATGCCATCAAGAGCAGTAAAGAGACCGTGACAAGCAAGAGGACGGCAGCTGGACGCAGACACAAGAACACTGAATTTGGGGGTTGGATGGTCAGCAGGGTGGTTTCAGTGCAGTGACAGTAATGGCAGTCACACTACAAAATGTGTCTTCACTCATTTAATCAATGATTTACTGAGCCATCTACCGTGGCCAGGTGTTGGCCCAGGTTCTGGAGGTGAAGCAGGCACAGACAAGACAAAGAAGTGACGACCAAGTGAGCAGTGAAAAGGCCTTTACTGAGACCCCATTGGGGACCAGCATTGCTCAGGACTCCGGTTATGACGGATAGTGGGGTATCTCAGGCTGCCACACTCGTTGTGTCCATTACATCCCAGTGGGAGGCAACAACAAGGCCAACAATTCATTTGAAAATTCCAGGGTATAGTAAGTGTTATACACACAAGCATGGAGGAGAGGAGGGGAATTCTGAGAAAGTCGTGGACTCTGAGGCAGTGAGATGGGGTAAGGTTCTGAAGGGTGAAGAGCAGGCAGTCATGAAGCCAGGTTAAGATGGTTCTGTGCAGGGAGACCTCAAGGCGGACTCGTTCCAGGCGCCACAAGAGGCCCAAGTGGGAACAAGGAGGCTGGGGGAGTCAGCAGTAGGAGCGGCAGCGACCAGAACGACGGGAAGCAGGTTCCCATAAGGCTTTAATATGGTGTTTGCACACTGTCCTGTTTCACAGAACGTAACATGATGTTAACTGACACATGTGCACATGGATAAGTACTTACTGACTTCAGCCCCTTAGGTATCAGGCACTGTGGACACATCAGCAAACAAGGAGACAAGGTGCCTGCTCTCAGTGACCTTACAAATAACACACGGTGAGCATTACCCCAAATCTTCAAGCCGGTGCTGTGGGGCTAACATAACCCAGCAGTCTGGGGAGCCAGAAGGGCCTCTTCAGAGCACAGCAGACACGAGCTGCCAGGTGCAGTGTGAGGACAAGTGTGTGTAGTTGAGGGAACAGTGTGAAAGAAAGCCTGGAGGAGAGTGAATGTTCCAAAGAACAGAAAAATCCAGAGTGGTGAGAATGAACCTCAAGAGGCACAGCAGGATTGGGTCATCTGAATTCCACTCTAAGGGCAGCAGGACACTGCTGAGGGGACTTGTGATTTTACAGAGGAATTGTGGTTGCACAGTGAAGAGAGATTTGGGAGGGGAGAGGAGGTTTCCAGCTAAGACAATGGGGGCTTGGACAAAGGTGGTGGCAGGTGTGGACAGAAGTCCATAGATCCTGAGCTATCTAGGACTGAGAAGTAAAACTGTCAAGGTTTAGAGATACGGGAGTGGTCAAGAGGCAGGAGCTAGGATGACTGGTTTGCAGGTTTCTGAGGTGGACTTCTGTGGGCTGTGAGAGAGCCTCATGGAGATGGGGAGTCTGTTTCCAGAACATCAGCCCTTTGTAGGGATACTAGCTACAGCTAGAGGAGTGGTGGAAGTTGCTTGCAGAATACTGAGTGGGACACGCTTGTCTGGCTGGGACGGGATTTACTGAGGTCAACCAAAGCCCAAAGCACAGTTTGTTAAAACTGATCCTAGGAGTGTACGGGGCCTCGCCCACGAAAGCAGCCGCCATGCTGCAAACATGCACAGGCTCATAGGTGTGTCCTTACTTGCACGAGCGTGTCCAGTGTGAAGATGTGCTCTCCGCGGACATTGTAGAACTTGATCATGGCGCTCTTCAGCAGAGGACCATTGGGAAGGTCACCCAGTGGGTTCTGTCGTTCCATTCCGGCCACTGCCAGCAAGTCTCCCTGTGTGCACCACTGGGCCACCACCTCTGAAATCACAAAGGACAGACGTCAACAGAGGACACAAACCCTGACGTTCACTGTTCTCTCCTGGAAGGCAATACACGAGCCCTTCCTCTCAAGACAACACACTCTTATTAGATGGCTGGAAATGGCAGGGTCCCTGAAACACATGTCAGCATCTCCCACCACTACTCCAACACCAGCGTTTCTGTCAGGAGACCAGCATGACTGTCCCCAACCCAAGGTGACTCAGAGTTTATAGAAGCTACGAGAAAAAAGAAATTAAAAGCAAGGCATAAGCTTCTAGACATTGGATTTCTGAGTCCCAATGGGGCAGACTGCGTTGAGGTCAAGGTTGGCCGTGCCTGCTGTGAAGGCCAATTCTTTCTCCACACACAGAGGTGGTGGGCCTCATGCAAGTTCACAGGCACCCCTGGGGTAGTAGTGTGGCCAGAGAAATGGCTGCACTCTGCAGAACCCAGCCTGTGTCTCCACAAAACGGAATAACCTTCCTGCTTCTTGGTAGTGAATCAAACTATTATTGCTGCTAAGATTTATGGACTAGTTTCCCCTCTCTAAGATGGTTAAAAAGGAGCTCTGTAGTATCGTGATAACAAGTCAGGGTGTTAACTTCAAGGTTCCCAGTTTAAAACTGCCAGCTACTGTGCAGGAGAAAGATGAGGCTTTCTGCTCCAGTAAAGATGTGCAGCCTCGGAAACCTTAACTCATGGCCACCACTACCACCACAATGATTCAAAACTGCCTGCGGCTTGGACAGAACTGCCTACGATTTAGCACTACACAGCCCATCTGCAAGGGTTGGATGGGACTGGAGAGGGTTCTCGGCCACATGAGGAACCTATTTAGGAGCTGGGACTAGAATACAGTCACAGTGTCCCAGAGCTCTGCTCTGTCACATGCGACCACAGTGTCCTCGTTCACCGAGCTGTCATGTGACACGTGACCACAGGGTCCCTCTTACACTGAGCTCTGCTCTGTCACATGCGACCACAGCATCCCTCATTCACTGAGCTGTGACCAGTGTCCCTCATGTGACCAGTGTCCTTCATTCACTGAGCTGTCATGTGACACGGGACCACAGCATCTCTTGTTCACCCATCAACGGTGATGACTCTGAAGTTAACTCTGGAGCATTCTGAAGCCAACGCTGCTCTTTAACTGCCCCGGTTCGACCCAGGGAGTCCAGAGCTTCCTTGTTAGGCAGCCATGGAGCAGGGGTCACTGAGATAGACAGCTAAAGGGAGCCCAAGAAGTTCTACACAAACACAAAACTAAACAAAACCCACTCATGCAATCTGATGCCGTGAATAAACTGGTGAAAGGAGATTTTTTTCCTTTTTTAAAATAAAAAGAGTTTGTTGTTGTTAAGTGCCTCGAGTCGGTTCCGACCCATAGCGATCCTGTACAGGGTTTCCAAGGCTGTAAATCTTCATGGGAGCAGAAAGCCTCATCTTCCTCCCACGGTGCAGCTGGTAGTTTCGAACTGCTGACCTTGTGGTTCACAGCCCTATTCGTAACCACTACGCTATCAGAGCTCCATATATGGATAAGGTTAAGTTGAGCCAGGCATTGAAAAGAACTGAAAAGCATCCAGTAAATAGCCTGATGAAAAAGGTGAAAGCAAAGCAGAGATGGGAGGGTCAGCTACAGGGTTTGTGCTGGAACCCCCATGTGCTGTAGGGGCTCCGCTCTATGTACACTAGGGGGAGAGCCTGCGGTGACAGACAAGGTGGATTCCAAACTGGTATTTTTTTCCATAGTGGTGGCAATAGGGAAACATCAGCTTGTTTTTCTGTTGAGCTTTTGTTCCTTTGCTGACACACAGCAGTTTTCTTTCTTAACAACAATGATTTACAATCACTTCAATAACTCACAGACACTTAACAGAGTTGCCATCCTGTACCCACCACGAGAGGAGCTCTGGGAGCATAGTGGTTACAAATCAGGCTGCTAATCTTATGGTCAGCAGTTTGAAACTACCAGCTGTTCCGCAGGAGAAAGAGGAGGCTTTCTGCTCTTGCAAAGATTTACAGCCTCAGAAACCCTATGCAGGGTCACTATGAGTCAGAACCGACTCCACGGCACTTAACAACAACAACTCACCACGAGGGTGTTTGGCATGGAAGAATCACAACCTTTGCTCCTTGATTGTTGAACTCCTGGCACAGCGCTGTAGGATCAGCACTGGACTATGAAGAAAAAGGTCCATAGTTCAAACCCACCAGCTGCTCCTCAGAAACCCTATACAGGGTCACTGTGAATTGGAACCGACTCCAAAGCACTCAGCAAGAAGAACAACTTAGACTATTTGCCATATTTTAAATGAAAGCATGCATACTTTTATTTGTTCTCCCCATTCCTTGATATACCCGGGTCACCACTGAAAAACTTCTGTCTCGAGGATTTTGCCTATATTCTAGAGTTTTCATACAGTTGGGCTTATGTGATACTTGTCCTTCTGCATCTGGCTTATTTAACTCAGTACAGTGTCATCAAGGTTCATCTGTGGAGGTGACAAGCCATCAGGCCTTCACTTCCCTTCAGGGTGGAGTCATGTTTCACGTGTGCATGGTTTGCTTTTCCATTCATGTGCTGATGAACACTGGAGTCCATTTGTCTATTTGAGTTGTTGTTTTCAATTCATTCGGGTAAAGGCAGACCTCAGAGACACTGTACGTTTGGTTCTAAGCGCTTCAATACAGCAAGTCACACAAATTTTGAGAGGAAGATGAGGCTTTCTGTTCCCAGGAAGATTTAAAGCCTCGGAGACGCTATACAAGGTTGCTATGATCCAAACCTACTCAACAGAACTTAACAAGTACATGTTTACATGCTACTACATACATGTAGTCTACTGAAGGAGCCCGGATGGTGCAGTGGGTTAAAGCATCAGGGTAACCAAAAGGTGGCTGGTCCAAACCCACCAGCCACTCCAGGGAGAAAAATGAGCCCCAGGGCACAGTTTGGCTTCCTTCTAGAGGGTCGCTATGAGTTGGAATCCATTCAACAGCAGTGGGTGGGGATGGGCAGCTTCTTGCGTGTGCAACAAAGAGCATTATGAAGAAGTCTGAAATATGAAGTGACCACACGCTACTGGACAAATGGTACTAACAGACTTGTCTGATGATGCTGGGACGCCACAAACTTTCCAGGTGTAAACAAACATGCAGTCCCTGGGAAGTTCAGTCAGGCAAAATGCAGTAAAAGAGGCATGTGTGTATACAGCGAGGGTGGGGTTTTGTATCCTACGGTAATTAGTTACATGTCTAATGTCGTGAAGAGCCACTCACTGTTTTCCATGGTGGCTGTACCAGTCCACAGTCCAACCAGCATTTCCAGTTTCTTCACATCCTCATCAATTCCTGTCAATTCTTGGATTTTTTTTTTTTTTTTTTTTAATTTGCTCAGGTTTTTAATCTTTACAGGAAGGAACCCTGGTGGCACAGTGGTTAAGTACTTGACTGCTAGCCAAAAGATCAGCAATTTGAACCCACCAGCCTCTCCCCAGAAGAAAGTATGACAGTCTGCTTACATAGATTGCCGTCTTTTTTTGTTTATATTCAGCAAACCATGTATTTTGCTTCATTACAATGACTGCAATCCCCTTCACATGTACCATCCGTTAACAGTATTTACCTCTGTTCACTTTTTAAAAAAATGTTTTATTGTGAATTATGTGATAAGTTTACATGGGAAGAACTTAGCTTTACATTCATCCTATCGTATATCGTTTCATTACCATGGTTACAATCCCCTTCATGCATCATCAACCAACCAAAGGGTATACCCTGCCAGCCTGTCCCCCTGGTTGGATTTGTTTTTACAACAACTATCCTACCAGCTGTTCCGTGGGAGAAAGATGAGGCTTTCTGCTCCCGTACAGATTTACAGCCTCAAAAACCTTGTACAGGGTGGCTATGGGTTGGAATCAACTCAACGGCACATAACAACAACAACAACAATATCCTAGTAGGATTCCTGGTGTGGCGCTGTGGGCTAACGTGCCAGACTGCAAAGTCATTTGAACTGCAAGGTCGGTGGTTCAAGCTCACCAGCTACTCTTTGGAAACCCTATACAGGGTCGCTATAGGTCGGAATCGATTCGACGGCACTTAACAACAACAACAATCCTAGTAGAGTGCTGGTGTGGTGCTACAGAATGAACACCGAACTGCTAACTGGAAGGCTGGCAGTTCAAATCCACCAACTGTTCTTCAGAAACCCTACAAAGGGTCCAAACAACAGCAACCTGAAAACCAGGAAGGCGGTCAATGAGGTGGCCTGAGACACTGGCATCAGCGACGGGCTCAAACACGGCAGCATGAGGATGGCGCAGGATTGAGCTGTGTTTCCTCCGGCTTCCCGTAGGGAACTGACTGGATAGCACCTCACAACAACAACCCTCGTAGGTGGCAGTGGTATCTGTCTCACTGCGCTTTTTGTTTTCCTTTACACTGCCTCTCTCTGTATTTTTAAAACATCACTATATACTGCTGTAGCGTAGTGGTTACAAATCGGACTGCGAACCTTAAGGTCAGCGGTTCGAAACTACCAGCCGCTCCGCGGGAGAAAGATGAGGCTTTCTACTCCCGTAAGGATTTACACCCTCGGAAACCCTGTACAGGGTTGCTATGGGTCGGAACCGACTCGACGGCACTTAACAACAACAACAACAACATATACTGCTGTAGAAACAAAGACAACAGCATGGAATTGTCAAGGCTCCAAATCTGACCTTCTATGATTAGTGGGAGATGGAATCACTGTCCCATTCTTTTTTTTTTTTAAACAAAAAGACAGTTCTTTAAGTTTCATCACAAGATGAGCTTTCCCAACAGAAAACTAAGTGCTGTGCTTCTGACTCACCTGCTCAGAAATGAGAAAGGTCCTGCGCACCGAGATATGGTCAAGGAGAAAACTTTTCTTCATCCCTAGACATTGTTTACAAACTATGCCTGTCAATCTTATTTTAAAAATGACTGTCTGTATCTTTGTTGATCATAGGAGTAATAATTTTATTTGTTTGTATCTCTAGATTTTTGCTTTAGAGTAGAACCTAAAAGGAACAGACCAGTGCTTTGTTCAAGAACCTTCTTTTTACCCCTGACACTCTTAGCATAGGATCTCTAATGCAGCTCACCCAGGTACCTGGGGAAGTGGGGGCGCCAGGGCATACACATAAACAACCTCAAACAACCGTTTTTCTTGACAATTTCTTATTGTGATTGTGAGTCCATATCTTTAGTCTCTGAAAGCTTTTACACAAAGAAAATTAGTCTATCCTGCTTCAGTCTTTCACTTTGATACATCCTTTTTTGTTGGTAAAAGCCTGGAGGGTCATGGGTAGTCAATTACGAGCACACTCATCAGTTCTTCATGTTAACAAGATGCCCACTGCATGATAGCAATGCTGAGCGAAACTGAGGCTGACAAGCTTTATGGGGAAAAAAACAGTGCTCTTTCCAAACATAGTGGAGCTAGCTACCAGTTGGGAGTTTGAGGTTAATCCAGTCCTTTGTTCCATTTCCATGCTAATGATTCACTTTTTATCAGTCATCAGAGAGAAGCAGACTTAGTTTGTGTGTAGAAAGGGCAAAAAGAAGGAAAGACAAACCAAGAAACAAACTAATGAGTAAACCTGTGGACACTACAGTAACCGTTTTTTTTTATAACTTAGAAGAGTTTTTGTAATGAGCAAAATGAAGACTCCACAAACTCGTCTGTCAGTTTCTCATACTGCGGTGACTTGTGAATAGCTGTAACTCTGGAAGCTATGCCATCGGTATTTTAAATACCAGCAGGGTCACCCATGGTGCATAGGTTTCAGATGAGCTTCCAGATGAATACATACTAGGAAGAAGGAGTGACGAACTAGCTCCGAATATTTAGTCACTGAAAACCTTACGAATAGCAGAGAAACACTATCAGATATGTGCTGGAAAATAAGCCCCTCAGGTTGGAAGGCACTCAAAATACAACTGGGGAAGAGCTGCCTCCTCAAAGTACAGTTAACCGTGACAAAGTGAATGGAGTAAAGCCCGTGGGAGAAAAGCCCGCGGGACCTTCATTTGCTGACAGGGCACAACTCAAAATGAAGAGAAACAGCTGTAAAAATCCATTAATAATCGGAACATGGAATGTACGAAGTATGAATCTAAGAAAATTGGAAATTGTAAAAAATGAAATGGAACACATAAACATCGATATCTTAGGCATTAGTGAGCTGAAATGGACTGGTATTGGCCACTTTGAATTGACAACCACATGGTTTACTATGCCGGGAAGGACAAATTGAAGAGGAATGGTGCTGCATTCATTGTCAAAAAGAACATATCCAGATCAGTCATGAGGTACAATGCTGTCTGTGATAGGATAATATCCATGCGCCAATTGGGAAGCCCAGTTAATACTACTATTATGCAAATTTACGCATCAACCACTAAAGCCTGTGATGATGAAATGCACGAATTCTACCAAATTCTTCAATCTGAAATTGATCAAACATGCAGTCAAGATGTATGGATTATTACTGGTGATTGGAATGCAAAGGTTGGGAGCAAAGAGGAAGGATCAGCACTTAGAAAATATGGCCTTGGTGATAGAAATGATGCTAGAGATCGCCTGATAGAATTCTGCAAAACCAATGATTTGTTCATTTCAAATACCTTCTTTAAACAGCCTAAGAGACAATTATACACATGGACCTCACCAGATGGAATATACAGAAATCAAATTGACTACATCTGTGGAAACAGACGATGGAAAAGCTCTATATCATCAGTCAAAACAAGGCCAGGGGCAGAGACTGTGGAACAGACTATCAATTGCTCATATGCAAATTTAAACAGAAGCTGAAGAAAATGAAAACAAGTCCACGAGAGCCAAAATACGACCTTGAATATATTCCACCTGAATTTAGAGATCATCCGAAGTACAGATTTGATACATCATACACTAAAGGCCGAAGACCAGAAGAGTTGTAGGATGATATCAGGAGCATCACACATGAAGAAAGCAAAAAGTTATTGAGAAGACAAGAAAGAAGGAAAAGATCAAAATGAACGTCAGAAGAGACACTGAAACTTGCTCTCCAATGTAGAGATGTTAAAGCAAATGAATGATATGAGGAGGTCCAAGAGCTGAACAGAACATTTCAAAGATCAGCTCAAGAAGACAAAGTCATATATTACAACAAAATGTGCAAAGATCTGTAGTCAGAAAACCAAAACGAAGAACACACTCAGCATTTCTCAAACTGAGGGAATGGCAGAAAAAATTTAAGCCTCGACTTTCATTATTGAAGGATTCTCTGGGCAAATTATTGAATGATGCAGAAAGCATCAAAAGAAGGTGAAAGGAATACACAGAGTCACTGTACCAAAAGGAAATGGTTGATGTTCAACCATTTCAAGTGGTAACATTGATCAAGGGCCAATGATACTGAAGGAAGAAGTCCAAGGTGCATTGAAGGAACTGGCAAAGAACAAAGCACCAGGAATTGATGGAATACAAATTGAAATATTTCAAGAAAGTGAGGTGGCACAGGAGGCACTCACTCATCTCTGCCAAGAAATTTGGAAGACAACTATCTGGCCGACTGATTGGAAGAGATTTGTATTTGTGCCCATTCCAAAGAGAGGTGACGCAATGGAGTGTGGAAATCATAGGACAGTTATCTGTGATATTCCATGCGAGTAAAGTTTTACTAAAGATTCAGAAGAGGGCATGGAATGAAGGATATCACTGCTGATGTCTGATGGATCTTGGCTGAAAGCAGAGAACACCAGAAAGATGTTTACCTTTTCTTTATTGACTATAGGCTTTTGATTATGTGGATCATGACAAGCTATGGACAACATTGCGAAGTATGAGTATTCCTGAACTCTTAATTGTGCTCATGAGGAATCTGTACCTGGACCAAGAGGCAGTTGTTCAAACAGAACATGGGATCACTGAATGGTTTAAAATTAAGAAAGGTGTGAGACAGGGTTGTGTTCTTTCACTATACTTACTCAACCTGTATGCTGAGCAAATAATCTGAGAAGCTGGGTTCTATGAAGAAAAACGTGGCATTGGGATTGGAGGAAGACTCATTAACAACCTATGATATGCTGATGATACAGCCTTCCTTGCTGAAAGTGAAGAGGTCTTAAACTATTTACTAATGAAGATCAAAGAGCACAGCCTGCAGTATGCATTACATCTCAATGTAAAGAAAACAAAAATCCTCACCACTGGACCAATAAACAACATTGTTATCAATGGAGAAAAGATTGAAGTTGTCAAGGACTTTATTCCTCTTGGACACTTATCAACACTCATGGAAGTAGCCGTCAAGAAATCAAACGACATATTGCATTAGGCAAATCTGCTGCAAAAGACCTCTTTAAAGTGTTGAAGAGCAAAGATGTCAGCTTGAGGACTAAGGTGCACCTGACCCAAGCCATGGTATTTTCAATAACCTCATATGCATGCGAAACGGGACAGTGAATAAGGCAGTCCATAGAAGAATTGATGCTTTTGAGTTATGGTGTTGGAGGAGAATATTGAAAGTGCCATGGGCTGCCAAAAGAACCAACAGATCTGTGTTGGAAGAAGTGCAGCCAGAGTGCTCCTTGGAGGCCAGGATGGTCAGACTTTGTCTCTCATACTTCAGACATATTGTCAGGAGGCACCAGTCGCTGGAGAAGGATATCATGTTTGGTAAGGTGGAGGGTCAGAGACAAAGAGGAAACCCACCCCCCACCCCCCACCCAACGAGATGGATTGGCCAAGTGGCAGATCGATGGACTCAAGTGTGGCAACAGTAGTGAGGTTGGCCCAGCACCAGGCAGCATTTTGTTCTATTGTACATAGTGTCGTTATGAGTTGGTAACAACTCAATGGCACCTAACAACAACAACAACAAAGTGAAGTCTGAAGACTGAAAGAGGAAACAGAGCCATGTCTTCAATGAGGACAAGGGGGACAGATCTTTATCAGCTCAACATTCAGAAGCTATAGCCACGGCACCGCAACCAAAACTCTCCACCTCAAACAGTGTCCCCTGCATCTCCTCAGCTCCCTGCAGTGATAATCCATTGCCATCCAGTTGTGTCTGACTCACAGCGATCCTACAGGACAGAGGAGAACTGCTCCACAGGGTTTTCAAGATTATCATCTTGACAGAAGCAGATTGCCACATCTTTCCCCCGTGGAGCAGCTAGTGGGTTACACCTGCTGACCTCTTGGTTAACTAACAGCAGAGCACTTGTACCATGAAGCACCAGGATTCCTTCCACTGCAGTGATTGTTGTTAATGTTAGGTGCCGTCATCAGTTCTGGTGTATACCAATCCTGTGTACAACAGAACAAAATACTGCCCGGTGCGCCACCATCCCTCCAACTGAATTTATGTTTGAGCCCATTGTCGTAGCCACTATGTCAGTCCATCTCCTCGAGGATCTTCCTCTTTTGCTGACTTTCTACTACCAAGCAGGATGTCCTTCAGAGACTTATTCCTCCTGATAATATGTTCAAAGTACATGACACAAAGTCTCACCATCCTCCCTTCTAAGGAGCATCCTGGCTACACTTCTTCCAAGACAGACTTGTTTGTTCTTCTGGCAGTCCGTGGTATATTCAATATTCTTCATCAACACTATAATTCAAAGGCATCTATTGTACTCTGGGCTTCTTTATTCATTGTTCAGCTTTTGCATTCATATGAGGCAACTGAAAACACCATGGGCTGGGTCAGATGCACTAAGATACATTAAGAGGTATTTTGTAGCAGATTTGTTCAAGGCAATATGTTGCTACATACACCTTCCTGATTTTAGACCAAGTATCCTCTTGTTGTATTTGAATAAGGTTCCGCGTGAGAACTCATGAGTGTTCCAGAATTCTTGCACATTTCAGTATAATACTTTCTCTTCTCAAGCTGCCCTTTGATATTTTTTGCTCAGCTCTTTTATTTCATTATTCCTCAGTCACTTCAGCTTCTCTACATTCAAGAGCAAGTTTTAGAGTCTCTTCTGACATCCATTTTGATATATATTTTTTCTTTCCTGTCTTTTCAATGACCTTTTGCTTTCTTCATGTATGCTGTTCTTAATGTCATCCCACAATGCATCTGGTCTTCGGTCATTAGTGCTCAATGCATCAAATCTTTTTTTTTTTTCTTAAATGATTTATTGTGAATTATGTGATAGTATACATGGGAGAACATTAGTTTTACATTCATTCTATCGTATATCGTCTCATTGCCATGGTTACAATCCTCTCTTTGCAATCCTTCCCCCGTGCCCCCCAGGTCTTCAGCACACAGTTGCTCTCCCTCTCTGGATCTAGAGTCTCCAGCTGCTCCATCGCGCCACGTCATCATCTCTGGCTCCATTTCAGGCATCACTGCTACTCTGGGTAGGGTCCCGTCAAATCTATTTTTGAGATGGTCTTGAAATTCAGGTGGGATAAATTCAAGGTTGAGTTCTGGTGTGGCATTGTAGGATAAGCACTGGACAGCTAAGAACAAAATCAGCGGTCTAAGCCTACCAGCCCCTCCTTAGATACCCCATACAGGGTCGCTATGAGTAGGAACTGGTGCAACAACACTAACAACAATATTCAAGGTTGTACTTTGGATCTCGTAGATTTGTTAGTTTTCTTCAGCTCCCACTTGAACTTGTATACTAGCAATTGATGATTTTTTCCAGTTGGCCCCTGGCCTTATTCTGACTGATAATGAGCTTCTCCATCATCTCTTTTCACAGATGTAGTCAGTTTGATTCTAGTGTACTCTATCTGGTGAGGTCCAAATGTATACCTGCTATTTATGTTGTTGAAAAATGTATTTCCAATGAATAGGTCATCGATCTTGCAAAATTCTGTCATCCGATCTCTAGCACTGCTTCTAACATCATGACTGTATTTCCAAACACTGGCCCACATTTCAATCCCCAGTAATTATCAATGCATCTTGATGGCATGTTAGATCAATTTCAGACTGCAGAAGTCGGTAAAAATGTTCAGATGTCCTCATCTTTGACATTAGTGGTTGGTGAGTAAATGTGAATAACAGACATGTGACTTGTCTTCCTCCCATAATATAATATAGATATTCTATCACTGACAGCAAGGTACTTCAAGATAGACCTTGAAATACTCTTTTTAATGATGAATGTGATGCCATTCCTCTTTAATCTGTCATTCCTGGCATCATAAACCATATGATTGCCTGATTACCTGTCCACTTCAGCTCACTAACGCCTAGGGTATTGATCTTTATGTGTTCCATTTCATTTTTAACGACTTCCAATTTTCCTGGATTCATGCAGTGATGGCAAGCGAAAATTCTGTACAACTAACAAATGGACAAACAAAGGAACCCCAGGGGTTTGAATGCTTTTCCTTCAGGGCAGACAGGAGCAGGGAAGGGCCTATGTCAGCCACTTCACCAGTCCTGACAGGACTGTGGGTTTAGTCAGCTAGGCCCTGAGTCCCTGGTGAATGGCTTTTCATCAAAAAAGAACACAGGTTACAACAAAGCGTAAACACCCAAAGGAAGTAAACCACGTGGTAAGCACAAGACCCCCAAACTGGGATGCTCAGAAGATTTTTTTTTTTTCCCCCAAGGCTGAACTTCCTCAGCTGCAGAAGAACTTAACTCCAACAAGCCCTCCCGATGGTGATTCTGCAGAGGCAACTTACTCCCAACAAGCCCTCCTGAATGTGGTTCCTCAGAGAAAAGAGGGTTTGAAGAGCAGAGCAGTGGCTGGCCACAGGGACCCTGCTCTTGGACTCCTGACATAAATTATAATGTTGGTGATAAACTAAAGAATATCCCCCAACACCCTTCCTCACTGGTGAGTTCCTTGGATGGTATTTCTTTGAGACAGTGACAGAGGAAAGCTACGTGGACTGGAGGCCCTTCTGGTGCGCTCACGAGACAAGGTGCCCCTCTGAGGAGGATGACTGTGGCTGGAAGAGTGCCCCGTGTCTTTGTTGACGGCATTTAGGTATTTACTGATATTGTTCATAATCAATGGCTTTACAAGAAAAACAAAACAAAACCCAAAACTATTGCGCTTATAACACATGCATGACCAGGTCCTTGAAATATTCAGACAGAGAAATTACCCATATAGCATCAATGCTCGGCACCAGTTCACCTCAATTTAATCTAATGTTTTAAAATCACAAAAAACTCCCCCCTTGAAAGTAATTAAACACATTTTTAGATTGTTGTTGTTGTTAAGTGCCATTGAGACAGTTACGACTGATAGTGACCTTGTATAGGGTTTCCACAAAGTGGCTGGTGGGTTTGAACCTCTGACTTTGTGGTTAGCAGTCCAATGCTTATCCTACAGTGCCATAGCAGAACTTGCAGAGGCACTCAGTGACATTGCGCGGCTGTTGTCGGCGGCTGCTGTCTGTTGTCGGCTGCTGTCGGCGGCTGCTGTCGGCTGTTGTTGTCGGCTGCTGTTGCAGACTTGAAGTCATGCTGTCCCAATGCCTTAGAGCACAAATGCTCATGGCATCTCTTTGCTGTAATCTTAATGGAAGCAGATCGCCAGGGCTTTCTGTCCTCAGTCATTGGATGGGTTTGAACCATTCATGGCACCCAGGGATCTTCACATTCGAGTCTATTATTGACTGGTGTGGTGCGTGCCTTTGAGTCGATTCTCACTTCCAGTATTCCTGTAGGGCTGAGGAGACGGGTCCCCACAGCGTTCCCTAGGTTGTCATCCTTCTGAGAGCAGCTCTCTAAATCTTTTCCCCCGTGGAGCTGTTGGTAGGCCAGAACTGCCAATCTTTGGGTTTGCAGTCAAGTGCTTTAACCACTGTGCCACCAGCCTTATTTGCCTGTATTTTTAGGATAAAAATCAAGTCAAAATTTTGGCCTCCCCAGCCTGTTTCTCTCCGCACATCTCATTGTACATTTGAGGGGCTGCATTCAAAGTGCTGTCCGATACGATCTGATTTGACAGACATTCTAATAAGAACAAATACATCCAACGAGTAAAACAGTTCCCAGAAACAGAATCGTTAGGGTTTAGATACCTGGGAGAGAACAAAGGTTTCCAGGACTCTGGAATTAGAAGCAGACTCCAAAGAAATGCATACACCTGTTCACAAAGTTTGAAAGTACAATCTTTGAAGACTGAAAACAGAACCTACTGGAGAATTTATGGTGTGGCGCTGTGGGGTAATGCGCCAGCCAGACGTGGTGGTTCAAGCTCACCAGCTGCTCCTGGGAAACCCTATACAGGGTCGCCATGGATCAGAACCGACTCAACGGCACTTCACAACAACAACAACAACCCTGTTTTAAGGAGCCTTGGTAGTGTAGTGGATTCCAAGGTGGGCTGCTAACTGCAAGTTCAGCAGTTTAAATCCTCCAGCTACTCCACGAGAGAAAGAGGCTTTCAGTTCCGGTTCAGTTATAGCCTCGGAAACCTACACAGGTCACTATGAGTAGGAAGTGACTCAGTGGCAATGGATTTGGTGTCTTGCTTTTTCGTTGGTGGTACAGTGGTTAAAAGCTCTCAGCTGCTAACCAAAAGTTTGGTGGTTCGAATCCACCATCTGTTCTATGGGAGAAAGCTATGGCAGTCTGCTTCTGTAAAGGTTGACAGCCTCGGAAGCCCTATAGGGCTGTTCCACTCTGTGCTATAGGGCCACTGTGAGTCAGAACTGACTGGTCAGCAGTTGGGTTTAGTACTTGCGGGGGTGTGGAGGCGAGAAGGATAATACATTGCTGCCAACCAACAGTGAAGAACTTGATTCTTTGTGCATCATTCAGGCCAGATAAGAAGCACATGGCAATACCCACTGGACTGATGATTATTTGGAAAGATTGTCACATGTTGTACCAAAGATGCAGGCGTGTCTCTACCCTATGACAGAAGGTCTCTTTCATGTCACAGACCAGAAACTGCCGACACTGCACTACTCAACTGAACAGACAGAAGTGGTTTCTAAAGAATCGTCAGGGGCACAACATCAGTCATATGACACCTAACAACAACAATGGCCCCAGGAAGTTGCCTTCTGACAGAACCACGTTTCACCACACCAGCACGCGATATCAATGTTTCCATCTACTGTGGTGGGCCATCCCCAGCCCACCTAACCCTCAGAATGACCCTCCGTCGCCTGCAGACTGACAGGTGCTGCAGTCAGCTCACTGTGCATCTGGTGCACACATACCTGTGTGCTTGAGCGATGACTTCACCTGCATCAGGGAGGGTAAGAGCACCTGTGACAAATGCTGACTATGGGGAAGCCGTCTCCAGCTCAGGCTAGGGAAGGACTTGCCAGCGAAGCCAAGGCCCTGGGGGATGTGACCTGCACAGATGGGGTCATGGCAGTAGCCAGGAAGCAGTAATGCTGCTGTGAGACCCTGGGTTGACCCGTGGGCACTTTGTACCTTTCAAGCCCGAGCGGATGACAGTAGGGGACAAGTCGTCATAGTTGTTCATCAAGCTGATATCTCCTGAGGTGAAGCTCACGGTGAGCAGGGGCTTGATGTTCTGCACCGGGATGGGGTATGCCGCCGGGCCATCTGCAGGACAAGGTGCAGAGTCAGAGGGAGCTGTGAGCACGCGACCCCCACCCACGTCCACAGGCCCGGTAGTGCTGAGAACCTGGATGGGAGGCCACGTGAGGCGAGTGTTTCACAACATTCCAAAACTTGTGGGTCATCAAAAGGGTGGCCTTTTCAGAGACCTTGGGCCGAGAGTCAGGACCTGGTACAGAAAGTCCAGGAGGTCCTTGGTGTGGCAGTGGGGCTCCTGGGTCTTTCAGGGAAGGTGATGAGATGTATGTTACTGTGGCGTGTGCTCCTAATGACCCAGATGTGTCAATTATTCAAGGTCATGCAATGTTCACGTGCCAAGCTGGCAGGACGAGGGACAAAAATGTTTCTCATTCCTGGTCCAACGCACTTTTTGTTCAGAAAAGTTGCTTTTTAGCATGAAGTGTGCTTTCACTGAATGTAACAGGAAATGAGCCAATGGACAGACTCCTCCTTAGTTCTTAGTTTCTGTCATGAGTGACTTCAGGGCTAGAGAGCAGACTTGTGAAGAACTGAGCTGTACCCTCAATGGGCAGCCAGTATCAGGGAAATCCTGCTTTATACACTCAGAAACGCATGCCCAGGTCCTAAGAATGTGGCCACGGTGGACTATGCACTGGACCCTTCTATTCCTGGTTCTTTCCAAAGACCCCTTCCCTGCAGAGTTTCCCACCTCCAGACATCGGGCCTGTGCAGCCTCCCTGAATGTCCCTCTCAGCCCCGCCTCAGCGGCCTCACCACAGCCCTCCTTGGCCTGACCAGGAAGACTGAACTTCTAACTGGTTTCCTTGCTCTTAGAAGGCAACAGACTGGAACAGCAGTCAGGGAGAATGCTGCTCTGAGACAGACACGGGGGCTTCTAAGTTAGTCAGAAAACTCTGCTGACTTCATTCCATTTTCCATGAACTTTTGAAGCCCTCTGGTACCTGACCGGCTATAAATGACACCTGTGGACCTCGCTTCCTGCAGTGATAAAGTCGGGCAGCTACTCTGTCTTCAGTCTCCTAAAGGAAGAGCTCCGCTTCAAAAGCATGAGGAGTCTGACATTAGTTATCAAGACACAGATAACTACCCTTATGAGGGAATGGTACACTTTCCTCCCCAATGGATTTATGGGTACGAGGAACAACGCTCCTCCCAGGGCCTGTTGGTCCTGAGATGCTACCACCATTACAATTTATGCCCTCACATTTAAACATTACCCTTTCCTACTTAAAAAACAAAGCAAAAATGTATCAATCGATCAATCAATTGATGGATCGATCGATCGCTGCAGTTCCCTCTGTGACAGGACAGACGGAAAACGAGAACACCGGAAAACCGAAACACCGAAGTACTGGTGGAGGTGCTCCAATGGCACGGGGGACGCTGAGTCTGCGCATGTCTGCCGTCAGGGAAGACAGGGGCCGCCCTGAGCAGCTGTGGAGTAGCCAGAGAGCTGCGGCATGTGGTGACTTCTAAGCCTGGCTCTCCCCTTGCGCTGGTTTCATAATAGACTGTCCTTTTACTAAAAGAGGGGGGCCTATGGGTGGGGCACTGATGAAGACCAATGCTTGCGAGAGCCCACACTGAGTACTGACAGGCACCAAATCAAACGCCTCCACTTCTCCCTGCCTCTTTATGCATCTGAGGGACAAACTACACTGCTGGGATGGAGGAGGCAGGAGATGGAAAACACCTCTGTTACTGCCCTTCGTTTGAAGACTCTGATGCCAACCCATTAGACACGCTGTGAGGCTTACGGGGAAGGAGGGAGCTCTTCTGGGTTGAGAAACATGTGGCTTCTGACCGAAGCGAAGTGGACAGGGCATGGAGGAACTGCCCAAGGTGCTGGCCTTCACTATCGCAAAGTGAGTCCTTTCCTTGAGTTAACAGCGTTAGGGATCTGAAGCTGCCACATATTAAGTTATATTAATAGCTCAGCATTTTTCATCTTCATCTCTCTTTATCCTGGCTAAGCAGCTAAGCCCCACAATACCCCAGGGACACAGGAAGGGTCGTCCGTCTCATTTTATATGGCGCTTAATCCACCTGACCTGCTACTCTGAAGAAAGGGACAGCAGGGGGAACAGAGGTGGGGGCTGCCTGGGGTGGGAGCCGGCACTACCTTGGGGCGGGGAGTAGTCATCCGAGTCTGTGTCGCTCTCGCTGCTGTCTTCCACCAGGAAGATGGGGTAGTTCCAGGACATGCCCAAGATGCCCTCCGACTCGTGCAGCAGGACGTGTGCCAGCATGCGCCCATGACAGTCCATGACGATCACCTGCCCATCGGCCGTGCCAAACAGCACCTGCAACCAAGACAGCACCCTTGAGTGGAAGGCAGAGAGGGGAGTTACAGACTGACCTGTGCCTCCGGAAGCAGTGCTGGAACTCTAGCTGCTACATCTGCCGATGCAATCCCATCCAGGGATCGGGTTCTCTTTACATCAGTACTGGGGCAAAAATAAAAGGTGCAGCTCAGGTACAGAAGCACCAATGCCAGAATGGGGGACAAGAGACAAGGTAGATGCCACGGGGAGGTCACCAAGGGACTGGGAAGTCCTCTCTGATAAAGAAAAGGGTCTTCCCCAGAGTCAGCGACCTTATTCACATTTCTAGCCTCCTAAACGGTGAGAAAATAAACTTCTGCTTGTTAAGAGTCCTCCACTGTGGTACTCCTGTTATAGCAACACTCGACAATCAAGACAAAGGGCCCTCATTCTGGGAAAACTTCACTGCCTCCAAGTTGTTGGAGAAGAACAAAATATATTTACAACTGAAAACATCAATGAAGTGAGCGGGCACACTGAGTCACAGAGACTTCGCTGGTTATTTTGCCAGTACTTGAACCTATAATACTGAACCAAATATTCTTCCGGTTGTGTGGGCATCTTCAGCACTACCAGCAAAATCATTCTTTCACATTGTGTGGGTTCCTGTTGACTTTGTGTTGTTTTGGTTGGAGAACGAGGTGTAAAAAACAAAACAAAAAAACCACTTTCTTTTCTGGAGAATGGAAGAAACAGCAGAGGTTTGGTGTTATGGTATTTCTCATATTTAGAAGAAAAAGCTCAGAATTACATGTGATCATGGAGAAAAATACATTTTTAACTAACCATATTTGGAAAAGATGATGTTAATGAAAAAATCTGTCTTATGTTTTATCTCACTGCATGTAATATTGTTAATAAGTCATCAAAGTATTAATAATTGAGCTCTTACTTTGTATTATGCACAGTGCCTGAAGCTTGACCCCAATCACTGCTGGTGACCATGAGGGAGGTCCCTGTCATGCTGGCTTGGGCCTGGGGACCTCATCACTTTTTCCAGGGAGCTCATGCTAAGAAGTGCTGGGGGCACAGGAAGAGGAAGGTGGGTGGCACTCAACCCCCCCAGAAGAAACGGCACAGGGACCACCTCTTGGGCACAAGGAACCTGCCTTGATGGGCTGCGGTATTCATCCTCAAACCATCTATCCCAAGTGGGATCCTGGGAGCCACGCAGCAGAACCCTGACTCTTTTACCTTCTGCTCTGTGGATGATCCCTCTGTTTTCTCCAGCTGCCCTTTTAAGAACATTTGCATCTTTCATGTCTAGTGGAACATTCCTATCTATCCACATCTCACTGTCATTTCTTCTTCACAGAGGAAAAGTTACAGACACATGAACAAAACCACTAAGTAGTGAAGCCAGGCTATTGGGCTAGAATGGTGTTTTGGTCATCCCCTCTCATGATTTAAATAAAGTTGCAGTGGGCTACACTTTAGTGTCCACAGCTATAGCTGGCACCTGACAACGTGGCAGGCATAGTGGGCACACAGTAAATATGCACTTCAGAATGAATGAGTGAGAGTGACAACCCAGACAGAGGTCATTTGAGGATATAGGGAGTATCCATTTCATTTATGTAGTAACAAGCCTATAGAATTTACAGAGTTATTTTAGAATCGATCATCATTCATCAAAGATGCATTTTAATGTAATCTACATTTTAACCTCTGTAAACTATATTCAATATTCAATATAAACATGATGAAGAGCACCAGAATATTGTCAGATACAGTGCTAGAAGATGAGCCCCTCACATCAGAAGGCACTCAGAATGTGACTGGGGCAGAGCTGCCTCCTCAAAGACCTTCATTTGCTGATGGGCACAACTCAAAATGAAGAGAAACTGCTGTAAACATCCATTAATAATTGGAACATGAAATGTACACAGCATAAATTTAAGAAAATTGTCAATTTTGTGAAATGGAACAAATAAACATTGATATCCTAGGCATCAAGGCGCTGAAATGGTTAGACTACACACTATAGTCTTCATAACGCACAAGCATGTTTACTGCTTCTGTTCTGGTTGTTGTATCTTTACCCATTAATCTCGTTTTCCTGTTCTCTTCCATTCTCATCTTTGTTTTAAAGTAATCAATTGACAACCTGGTCTCATATAGGCGATTAAAAAAAAAAATGTTTTACTGTGAATTATGTGATAGTTTACATGGGAGAACATTAGCTTTACATTCATCCTAACGTATATCGTTACACTGCCATGGCTACAATCCCCTCCATGCATCAACCAACCAACCAAAGGGTATACCGTGCAAACCTGCCCCCTGGTCGTCAGCACACAGCCCCTCTCCCTCTCTGGGTCTAGAGTCCCCAGCCACTCCATCTCTCCACGTCATCGTCTCTGCCTCCATCTCTGGCATCACTGCTTCTCTGGGTAGGGTCCTGGTCTCTGCTCTTCTCCCTTCATGCTCCCAGGGACCTCCGCTCCTGGACTGCAAAGTCCACCACTCCCCTCCTTTTGCTACAAAATGTCTACCTTTACATTTCCAACCCTCACAGTCAGTCCTGATAGCAATTATTCTCTATTGTGCCACATGAGTGCTATCCACATCTCCTTTCATCAGCCCCACTCAGACAGATTGGATACTACTCAGTGGAAATTCTACCTTCCTCTGCACTCTCTGGATCTAGGCTCCCTCTTGAAAGCTTGTAAGCCAGTCATTTCTTGCCTTTGTAGCCCCTCCACCCATCATTTTTGGTAGCCAATGTCCAAGTTGCCCATTCCTGTCTACTCTGTGTATGGAGGGGGTGGGAATGATCCTTGCTGTAAAGATTTGTTCCCTCTTTTGAGCTACTGCATCCATAGGTGTAGGTCAAGTTCATCAAATTGTATCAGACTGCTCTTTTTTCCCTCTACTTTCTTGTTCTAGTTGAGCTCTGATCATCTAGTAATTAAAGCCAGGTCAAGTGGGTATTATCTGCAAGTGTGGGTGTTCTTGTGCATACGCTCTCTCTTCTTATCCGCTGGATGCTTCACTCTCCACTCTAGTCCTCTGTGGCTACGTCACTGACTCTGGGACCAAGAGTCCCCAGGTCTTGCCATACTGCTGGCCAACCAGGTCTCCAACTGGGTTCATAGGGAGTCATACAAGCCATTTTCACTAGACTAGATAGGTATCTTGGCAGAGCCCATTCTCTCTCTTCACCTAACCTATGCATCTTGGATGTGCCAGACCCTACAACTGTGTGAGCTAACCCCTTAAAGTAAATGACTCTCAATCTCTCCACCTCTGTATCCATAGCTCTCGAACTGGCTCTATTTCTTGCGGGCTCTTGAAGACAATGCTCCAAGTGGGAGAGTGGGAAGACCGTTGGAACCCCTAGATATATTAAGCTCACTTTTTCCACAGCCCCTGCAGCACTCTGAACTTGGTTCTGTGTGTGATGTCTGTCTGTCTGTCTCTCCCAGTAATCTGTGCTACCCACAGGCAACTCTGCACCCCTGTTCTCATGCAGTGGAAAAGCACATGCTCAATGACTAGTGATTGATTCCAGCTCTTGGCTTTTTGCTCAAATTCTCCTGCAAATGTAGGAGCAACTTCTTTTCTTTCCTCTTTAAACTATAAAGGCCAATCAGTGGTCAAATTCTCCCACAAAACTTGTCCCAAACACCTGTCCATTACAAATTGTTATGTCAATTTCCATTACCCAGGTTCCTGCTGTTCCCGTTGGGCTGTAGGCTTCACTCCTTGCAAGGGGAGAAATCTGGGACACTCAGGCCACCCAGCTAAAGAGAATCTTCTTAGGCCCAATCTTTTGGCCTTGAAAATACTCATTGCAGGACAGTTTCTAAATAACTAGACAATTTTCAAATAATTTCTAAATAATTATGGTATTCACAAATTATCTCTTCATTTCAACTTAATGAAAAGTACTAAAAAAGGAGCTCTGGTAGCGTAGTGGTTACGAATCGGACTGCGAACCTTAAGGTCAGCGGTTTGAAACTACCAGTCGCTCCGCGGGAGAAAGATGAGGCTTTCTACTCCCGTAAAGATTTATACCCTCGGAAACCCTGTACAGGGTCGCTATGGGTCGGAACCGACTCGACGGCACTTAACAACAACAACACTTTAAACCCTTTCTGTTGCTGTTTGCTTGATGTTGTCAAATTGGTTCCAACTCATGGAGCCCTGGTGTGGTGCTGCAGGATAAGCACTGGACCACAAGACTGATTTGAACTGCAAGGTTGGTGGTTGCAATCTTTGGAAGCCCTATACAGGGTCACTATGATTCCAAATTGACTTGATGGCACTTAACAAACAATATAGGCCCTGTGCACAAAAGAATGTCTTTGCCATCGTCACAATCTTTATTCTGTTTCAGTCACTGGTGACAGTTACAGGGTCCATCCAACTCACTGAGGGTCTTCCTCTTTTTCGCATCATGTCCTTCCTCCAGGGGGACTGGTCCCAACCAATAACATGTCCAAAGTACAGAAGATGAAGTTGCACTATTCCCAGTTCTAGAAGCTGCTTCTTGATGCTATTATTTTAAAACATAACTGTTGACGTGAACCAAACTATAAACCAACGAAGCTGAAAGTAGGATGCAAAATCACGTAGAAGCTATGTGTTTTGAACGCACCGCTGGTATCTCATCATTGATGCTTCCTACCCAGTCAGCTCCTCTGTAGTAGAGTTTTATAAGTAGCACTGGAATGTATTCTGAAGAGTTGGCATTCCCCATTGGCTTTTATGATCTAAAGTGTGTGGGGTGATAGAAAACAAACAACCATCCCCCCCCACACACACACACAACTTGACCACAAATTCTTACTAGTGATCCTAGCGGCAGGCATCTAAATGCTTTTACACTGTGGATCCAGGAGAGAAGAGACAAGCCATGTGTGCTTTTGTGCTTAGAAAGAATCACTCTGAGATGCCAGTGAAGTGCAGTTTTTCTCATCTTTAAGACCTCCCCGCTGAGTGTTAGAACACTGACCTTCAAATGGGCTTCACGGCCACATTGGAGTACAGTGTAATTTAAGAAATGGTTATTGACATCAGATCTTCTAAAGGACAGAAATCCTCAAATGACCAATTGTTGTTGTTGTTATGTGCTGTCGAGTCGGTTCCGACCCATAGCGACCCTGTACAGGGTTTCCGAGGGTGTAAATCTTTACGGGAGTAGAATGCCTCATCTTTCTCCCGCGGAGCAGCTGGTAGTTTCGAACCGCTGACCTTAAGGTTCGCAGCCCGATTCGTAACCACTACGCATTTTATTTTTTTTGAAGGGTGTGGAGATGAAAGGCAAATTTAGAGTTAACTATAGCTCTGGTAGCGTAGTGCTTACAAATCGGGCTGCTAACCTCAAGGTCAGCAGTTCGAAATTACCAGCTGTTCCGCAGGAGAAAAATGAGGCGTTCTGCTCCCGTAAAGATTTACAGCCTCGGAAACCCTGTGCAGGGTCACTATGAGTCGGAACCGATTCCACGGTACTTAACAACAACAATAACATAGCAATCACTGGAGTCCTGATGTGGCACTGTGGGTTAATGAGTTAGACTGCAAGGTCTATTTGACTTGCAAGGTCAGCAGTTCAAACTCACCAGCTGCAATTCGAACACCCTATGCAGGGTTACTATGAGTCTGAATTGACTCGAGGGCACTTAACAACACAGTAATCCCTTGGCTCTAGACCGGGCAGTGTTTCTTCTGTTGTGTGTAGGCTCACTATGAGCTGGTACCGACTCGATGGCACCTAACAACAACATAGCAATCATTGCTGAAACAGATGTTGTTTATTGTTGTTAAGTGTTGCTGAGTCAGTTCCTACTCAAGCGATCCTATACAGGGTTTCCAGGAGTGGCTGGTGAGCTTAAACCGCCGACCTTGTGGCTCACACTGACCTTGCAGTCCAGTGCTTTATTCCACACCAGGACTCTACATATGTGAAGGCCTGTCAACCCCAAGACCCTAAACATAAGATCTGTGGCCCAAGCAAGTCATCTGGAAGTCACTTGATCTCTTCACTGCAGAAAAGGCCAATTTTACACCAAATGAAGACTTCAAAAAGAAAAGCAACAGATCCAACTCCTGCTGAAGCTCCTGTAAGGAGGTCCTAGTCCCCACTTCAAATGCATTCTTCATTTTCCTGCCAAGGCACAGGCCGGCACAAGCTCCCAGGAGGCAAACTGCCTTAAAAGAAACCCCCAGCTTTCAGTTTTGTGCTGCTAGTCTATGACGGGCACACACAAATATTTTAAGACGGTGAAAGACTTTCAGAGAAGAAAAGAGTCCATCTGCCTCAGGCATCAAATGCCACGGTTAATAACCCCCATTGCTAGAGTCCTGGGGTGTGGTGTGGTAGGACAGGCATTGGACTTCTTACTATAAGGTCGGCGGTTCAAACCCACCAGCCATTCTTCAGAAACCTGACTTGATAGCACTTACTAACTTATGGCTAGAATGTTCTTTGCCAAATCCTTCAGGCTCTGTACCTGATGGCTCCCTCCGAGTGGAGGCCACTATCACGCATATAAGTCAGTCCTCTAAGGTCTAAGCTCATCTTTTCTGGCGGTGGAGGGAAACAGAAACAGAGTAATGCGCATGCATTGAACATCACGCCTCCAGAGGGCACCCCAGTTTCTCTAGTGAATAGACTGGGTGCTTGGGAACTCCAGATCTTTGCTCATTTCACTATGACACTTGACTTTGTCTTCTCCAGCTGCCCTGTGAAGTTTTCTGCTCAGCCTTTTCACCTCCTCATTTCTTCTAATTGCTTTAGCTACTCTGTGTTTGCGCAAGAGACTCTTCACAGATGTTCTTAAGTTTGACCGTCTTTCTACTGGAGAGTGGGCCTCATTATCTGAGTGCTGAATGTCTGTAACTGCTCTTCATGTCTAGAATGGTAGAGACAACAGCATGCTGGAGCTGAGAAACTGCTTTTAAAACCTCCTTTTTCTATTGGCTCCTGCTTGATGGCGCAGAAGGGACCTGCGCCTCCACTAATGCCCTTGTTGTTGTTGAGTGCCATCAAGTCGGTTCAGACTTATAGCGACCCTTTATAAGGTTCCTGAGGCTATAAATCTTCACCAGAGCAGAAAGTCTTGTCTTTCTCAAGCATAGCTACTGGTATATTCAAACCTTGTGGCTAGCAGGCCAACTCATTAATTCACTATGCTACTAGGGCTCCTTCCTAATGCAGTGGATGTGGCCAAATCCCACACAAATAGCTGATTTCAGTTAGGCCAGAGCCTTCTTCAGGTAAAGAAGAAGGGGGAGTGATGATGGCGCCATGGCTCGGGAAGAAAGTGCCTCCATTTCTTTAGATAATTACACAGGCGCACGTACACACGACATGCTGCCTGGGACTTTCTCTAAATATAGCAAAGATTGTTGTTGTTAAGTGCTGTTGAGTCGGTTCCACTCATGGAGACCTTATATAGGGTTTCCGAGGAGCTGCTGAGGGAATCTGAACTGCCGACCTTGCAGTTCAAACTGACCTTTCAGTCCAGTGCATTATCCCACCGCGCCATACCAGGACTCCATAGCAAAGATGTTGTTGGTAAGTGCTGTCAAGTCGGTTCCCACTCATAGTGACCCTGTACAGGTTTCCAAGGAGTGGCTGGTGAGCTTGAACCACCAACCTTGTAGTTCAAACTGGCTAACTCTAAGAGTTCTTCATTTACTTTTGGTGTTACTGAGATGTATTTCATAATCGATATAAATATATATATATATTTTTTTTTTTTTTTAAAGATTACATAATTTTAAGATACCACAGCCTGAAATTTCCCTGGAATACTTTTGGGGAATTAGCAAATCTCCTTGAATTTTTTATTGGTACTTTACATTTGAAAAGCAAATGAAAAATGAAGCCCCAAACTAGTGCCCTGAGAGAACCTTTAAACCTTAAACCAAAAATATCCCTGGAAGTCTTTAAGGCAAACAATAGTTTAGCTTAACCAGCATAAGGTGGCTGCCTGGAGCCTTTTCAGATTCATTGATCTGTGATCATATTGACAACAGCAACTGGAAAGATGAGAGCGGAAACTTAGGGGGCAGTGAGTTTATGTTAATGGGGGAAGAAACAACTCCGACGGGGAGAGTGAAAATGATGCTCAACTGGAAGAATGTCATCAGTGTCAGTGGACCGGACATGCGGAGACTGTTGAATTGGTCTAAGTCCTGTTTTATATATGCTCAACAACAAAAAATAGATCACTTAAAATTTTTTAAATAATTTAAGAGAATACTTACTCTTTTCATGTGATCAATGTGTAAAAGCTTTACATACAGATGAGTTCCTATGGCAACCCATTTTTCATCAATTAGGTTTCTGCACAGAGCATGTATAGTTAAGTTTTTTAAAATCTATGTTAATTTGAACAAAATGAATTAAAAACCATGCACTGATTTTCAGCGATTCGGACATACTAGCCTCACCAGTATGGGTGATGCTGGGCTGCAAACCCAAGGCTGTTGGGTGGAAGGCACTCAGAGTCTCCTTGGGAGAAATACCTGGCGTTCTGCTTCCATAAAGCTGACAGCCAAGAAAACCCCGTGAGGCAGTTCAACTCTGTCACAGGGGAAGATTCCTGAGTCGGAACAGACTCCAGCAGAGGCCTTATGGGCTTAGGTCTCTGAGCACATCAGCACACACAGAACAGGAGGGGCTACAGTGGACGAAGACCCTCCCTTTAGCACCTGACAAGACATGGGAACCACCTTTGTATCCCAAAGCAAAAATAAAAACAAAAACAAAACACCTAACCCTTCACAAGACATTCCTTCTGATGAAAACCACAAACTCACCATTCAAGACTAGAGAACATGGGAATACGTGAAAAGTCAAAAGTTAAATCTTGATGACTATTAACTATTGACCAACCACACCCTCCCTATTTTATTGGAAACCATAAGGAGCTCTGGTAGCATAGTGGTTACGAATTGGGTTGCAAACCTCCAGGTCAGCAGTTCGAAACAACTAGCTGTTCCGCGGGAGAAAGATGAAGTTTTCTGCTCCCGTAAAGATTTACAGCCTCAGAAACCCTGTACAGGGTTGCTATGAGTCAGAACCGACTCCACGGCACATAACCACCACCGCCCCTCCCCATCCCTGCCCGTTTTTATTGTGAATTGAGTGAAGATTTACAGAGCAGACCATCAGTTTCACATTCAACACATCATGCATTTTATTTCATCTCAATGATCCCAATGTAACAATATTTTCCCACATCCAACCAGTGTTTCTAGCTTCTAGTTCCCAGTCTGCTGCCCTTCCCCCCACTTCGGAACCTGTCCTTGGGTAACCGCTGCCCTTGTGATCTCAAACGGTTAAACCATTCTATGATGTGGGTACCACACTAGGATTGTCCCCTCTATAAGCCTATCTATTGCATGGGTGAGCGATAGGCTTATATTGGGGGGGGGGGGCGGGGGGCTTAGTTCCAAACTTGAAGGGTGACCAAGAACTATAGTCCTGAGATGCCACCAGTCTCTATATGAACAATAAGCCTAGTCTTTTTTATGATGTTGAGTTTTGGTCCATATTTTCTCCCACTCTAGCTAGGAACTTCTAAAGTGATCCATTTCAGAGCAGTTGGTAGTAGTAGCCAGGTATCATCTAGTACTTCTGGTCTCAGGGTCATGGACACTGATAGCTCCATGGTCCATTACTCCACTGGACTAATTATTTCCAAGCATCTTAACTTTTCTTCACTCTTCCTTCTTCCACACATGGAGAGACCAATAGTTGCATCTTGGATGGCCATGCATGAGTTTTAAGATCCCAGTTACTACTCATCAAAGTCAGATGTAGAACACGGTCTTTATGGACTTTGTTATGTCAATTGGCCAAGAAGTCCTCTGAGACTATGCCCTCAAACTTTTTAAAGCTTTAGCATTTAGAAGCAAATGCTACCTCTATTCTTGTAAACATGAAGGCTTAACACTTAGCAAACAAATCTGAAGTGAAGAATTCTCAGTTCATCAAACTGTTGTTGTCAGGTGCCATCTAGTCGGTACTGACTCATAGCAACCCCATGCACAACAGAATGAAATACTGCCCAGTCCTGGGCCAATCGCAAAATCATTGCTACATATGAGCCCACTGCAGCTGTCACTGAGCCAAACCATCTTATTGGGGGTCTTCCTCTTTTTCTCTGACCCTCCACTTTACCAAACATGATGTCCTTCTCCAGACACTGGTCCCTCCTGATAATACGTCCGAAGTAGAAAGATGAAGTCTGGCGATCCTGGCTTCCAAGGAGGAATCTGGCTGTGCTTCTCCCAACACAGACTTGTTTGTCCTTTTGGAAGTCCATGGTACTTTTAATATTCTCCTCCACTACCCTAACACAACTATATCTATTCTTCTACAGTCTTCCTTTTTGGACATATTGTCAGGAGAGAACAGTCATTGGAGAAGGATGTCATGCTGGGTAAGATGGAGGGTCAGAGAAAAAGAGGAAGACCCCCAACGAGATGGATCAGCCAGGTGGCATCATTGATGGCGTTAAGTGTGGCAGCGGTGGTGGGGTTGGCCCAGGATCCGACATTGTTTCGTTCTGTTGTGCATGGGGTCACTATGAGTCGGTTCCGACTCGATGGCACCTGACAACAACAACAGTCTTCCTTATTCACTGTCCAAGTTTCACACGCATATGAGGTTACTAAAAATACCATGGCTTGGGTCAGGCGCACCTTAGTTCTCAAACTGTTATCTTTGCTCTTCAACACTTCAAAGAGTCTTGTATAGCAGATTTGCCTAATGCAATACATCATTTGATTTCTCGACTGATGCTTTCATGAATTTGATGGCTGATGCAAGCAAAATGCAGACTTTGACAACTTCAATCTTTTCTCCATTTATATGCATATCATTTATTGTTTTGTTTACACTGAGGTGCAACCCATACCAAAGGCTATGTATGGTCTTTAATCTTCATCCGTAAATATTTTAAATCCTGTTCACTTTCAGTGAGCATATTGCAGGTTGTTAATGAGTCCTCCTCCAATCCTGATGCCACATTTTTCTTCACATATTTCAGATTCTCAGTTTATTTGCTCAGTATACAGACTGAATAAGTATGGTAAAAGAATACAACCCTGTCGCACACCTTTTCTAATTTTAAACCACTCGGTGTTTGTTCCCTTGTTCTGTTGAAATGACGGCCTCTTGGTATATGCACAGGTTCCTCATGAGCACAATTAGGTGCACTGGAATACTCATTCTCTGCAATGTTGTCCATAGCTTCTTATGAGCCACACAATCGAAAGCCCTTGCGTAGCCAATAAAGCACAGAGAAGCATCTTTCTGGTATTCTCTTCAACCAAGATCCATCTGACATCAGAAATGATATCCCTCATTCCATGACCTCGTCTGAATCTGGCTTGAACCTCTAGAAGTTCTCTGTTAATGTATGTTTGCAACCATTTTTGTATTATGTTTAGCAAAATTTTGTTTGCATGGACATTAATGGTATTGTCCAAAGATTTCTGCATTCTGTTGGGTCTCCTCTCTTTAGAATGGGCACGCATATGAATCTCTTACAGTGAGGTGGCCAGGTAGCAAAGATGAGTAAATGCCTCTACTATTGCAGCAGTTTGTTGTAAGATTTCAATTTGTATTCCATCAATTCCCAGTGCCTTGCTTGTTGCCAATGCCTTCAATTAACCTTGGACGTCTTCCTTCAGGATTACTGGCTCTTGATCATATGCTACCTCTTGAGATGGTTGAAAACTGACCACTTCTTTTTGATACAGTGACTCAGTGTATTCCTTTCATCTTCTTTAGATGCATTCTGCATCATTCAATATTTTGTCCATAGAATTCTTCAAGTTGAGGCTTGAAAAATGTGGAGCATATTCTTCCCTTTTGGTTGTTTAATCCTAGGCCTTTGCATATTTCATTATAATATGTGAGACTCTGTCTTTTAGAGCTGATTTTTGAAATTGTCTATATAGCTTTTTTGTCTCATTTCTTCCATTTGCTTTCGCATCTCCATACTGGAGAGTGAACTTTTCCTTTTTTCTTGTCTTAATGACCTTTTGCTTTCTTCCTGTGTGATTTTTTTTTACGTTTTTATTGTGAATTATATGATAGTTTACATGAGAGAACATTATCTTTACATTCATCCTCTCATATTTCTTTTCATTGCCATGATTACAATCCCCTGAATGCATCATCAAACAACCAAAGAGTACACCCAGCAGCCTGCCCCCCCGGTTGTCAGCACACAGTCCCTCTCTTTCCCTAGGTCTAGAGTTCTCAGCTGCTCCCTCTCTCCATGTCATCATCTCTGCTGTCACTGCTTCTCTGCGAAGGGTCCCGCACTCCACTCTTCTCCCTTGATGGTCCCAGGGACCTCCACTCTTGAATTGCAAGATCAACCACTCCCCTCTTTTTGTTACAAAACGTCTATCTATACATTTCCAACCCTCACAGTCAGTCCTGACAGCAATTACTCACTATTGCACCAATGTGTGATGTTCTTGATGGCATCCCACAACTCTTCTGGTCTTCGGTTTTTAGTGTCTAATGCATCAAATCTGTTCTTGAGAAGAACTCTAAATTTTGCTGGGATATGTTCAAGGTCATATTTTGGCTCTCACGGACTTGTTTTAATTTTCTTCCGGTTCAGCCTGAACTTGCGTATGATGGTTTGCCTGGCCTTGCTTTGGCTGATGATTATGGAACTTTTTCATTGTCTCTTTTCACAAATGTAGTCAATTCTGCATATCCCACCTGGTGACGACCATGTATAGAGTCTTTTATGTTGTTCAAAAAAGTTATGTGCAATGAAGAAGCCATTGGTCTTGAAAAATGCTAGCATTCGATCTCCATCAACATTGCTATCTACCAAGGTCTTATTTTCCAACTAATGATTCTTCCTCATTGTTTCCAACCTTTGCATTCCAATTGCCAATCACTATCAATACATCTTGATTTGATCAATTTCACTGTCCTTGTCCATGGGCTCAGGAGTCCCCAGGTCTCACCATACTTAAGGCCAACCAGCTCTCACCATACTCCAGGTCAATGGGGGTCTATGTAACTTGGTCAGACTTAGCCCACCTCTTCATTGCTGCTTTCCCCCCACTTCCTCTCATCAGTAGACCAGCGTGGTTGCCAGCATGCTTACCTGCCTCCTTGTGAACTCCCTTTGAGTGTCAGTCTTGGGAGGAGATTTGTCCTGAAGGGACTTGATTGCTTGCCTTGATGGCTCCCCAAACTCTAGGCTTTTGTGTTGTGGCTTGATCATCCACTTATTTTTCTTACAGAATAATATTCTATTCATCTACTACATAAAGTGAAGGGTAGAAGTATTTCAGTAGAACTATTAACTTCTCTAGAGAATATTCAAATAGCTCAAGTGCAGGGGAAAAAAAACAGTTTTCTAGGAAGGGTAAAGCATGCTGTAAAAATATTGACAAAACATTCCAGAGGAGAAACTGCTGGCTTCTGTTACAGTTAGGGGCCTACTATAATATGTACCTATTGATGAGTATTTTGAAGAAAACATGATTTTCCACCTCTACTATGTTCTCTTTCCCCTGCTGTACAGGGCTGTGCTCCTGATGCGTTTCTGAGGCTCATCATCCCACAGTATCCTCGGCTGTATGGTCCCTGTGGTTTACCACCCTCACCCCTGCATAAACCTGAGGATTCGTTTATTAGCTCCCGAAATCTATGAAGATTTCGTTCTCGTTGTTTTTAACATACAGACTGAGTCCTCATTATAGGAAATGGGCTATAAACTTCTAAATTTTAATTCTAGGATGATCACCATGAATACATGTCTTAGGCACATTAGGGAAAAGCAGAATTTCAGAATATTAACATAGTAAAATCTGTTGGCTCATGTTAAAAAAAATAAAAGCGGTTCATGCACTCAAATTACACATGTGCCATGTTGTGGGGGCCACAGTAGAGGTGGTAGAGAGACAGCCACACCCCCTCACCCGCACACAGAGGGGCCTTCTTCTTGGGCCTCTCCTAGCAAGGGAGGGGGTACAGGGAGTCTCCAGCCAGCCAAACTTAGCTATGATCAGTCTCTTAGGGCAGTTCTCAGAAAACTTCCTCATTTAGACCGATTTGCTCCAAGTTGAGCTTAGGACTTTTTCCTTTTGTCCTGTCCTCAACGGATGGGGACACCCCACTGGTCACTGTCACTGTAGAAAACTCCACCGCGTGCCTTGAAACAGATGGAATGTAGGACCTCTTCTTCTTCTTTTTTTTTTTTTAATTATCTTAGTTTTGTTATGTTGTTGTTAAGTGCTGTCGAGTCGGTTCCGACCCATAGCGACCCTGTACAGGGTTTCCGAGGCTGTAAATCTTTATGGGAGCAGAACACCTCATCTTTCTCCCGCGGAGCGGCTGGTAGTTTCGAACTGCTGGCCTTAAGTTTCACAGACCGATTTGTAACCACTATGCTACCAGAGCTCCTTTAGTTTAGGTGTTGAAAAAATATATATACAGCAAAACACACCCCAAGTGAAAAATCTGTATATGTGCACTTCAGTGACGGTGATTACATTCTTACTATTCTGAGCCTCCTTTTCTGACTGGCTACCATCCCCCCCCACACCCCCACTAGCATAAACTCACTGCCCCCCAAGTTCCTATCTAACCTTTGGAGTTACTGTTGTCATCTGGATCAGGTAGAGATAGCTGCATACCAGCACACAATGCTCAGGGCAGACAGTCCTCATTAAGTTAAAGTACTGTTTGGTTTAAAGATGATTCTGGGCAAGACTTCACTCTCAGGTTCCAGGTTTGAAGACTACATCAGAGGAGTAGTTTCACAGTCTATCGTCCATAATGCCAGAACGTCAGGATCCCACGGAAATTTCATGAAAATTTAAAATGCTGCTGCTCTGCATTTCTCCCCCTCTGACCAGGGTTCTTTTTCATTGACGTTTTCAGTCCAGGCACCTTTCCTGGCAAAGGAGCTAGCTATTCAGAGAGGTGATTAACGAATGTGGAAGCAGCACCATGTCTCTTGGCACCCACCACCCTGAAGGTGGGTACTTCCTGGTGACTGTGAGGAACATGGGGACCACAGGCATCATTCCAGTCACACTTACTTCGATTTCTGTGATATTTTCTATTTATGCCATTCAGTCTGTGTGCAGGTCCTACAAATACTGTCCTATTTATACACACACTCCAAGTGGACTGGGTAGAAGTGATATCGCCATCCCTGCTATATTCCCTAGGCTCCCAAATACTATTAAAATGAATCCTTGCCTATAAGCTCCAGGTAGGATCACAATCCCTGCCTGCTATAATAGAGGGCAGATTCTAACATTTAGTGAAAAACATCACTTGAAAACAATAACTTTAAGTGTAGGTGAAATTAAGAACATGCTGTGAAAAACAACTGTTGTTTGTACGAAGCTTCCATCAAATTCAGCAATCCTAACACTGGGTTATAAGCCATAGAATGTGGTTCAGTATGAAAACTAGGTATTCTTGCCACAGGTGTTTAACCAAACTCGAATCTCACCTTAGACCTAACTTGTAGAGGACAGAGGAAGCTAACTAACTAGTGAGGTGAGTCCATAATCAGATACATCCTGAGTGCGGGCCACCTACAATGCAACCATGATGAGCTCTTTCAGAAAATCAATTTAAAAAAAAAATGATGCTGTTTTAGACTAAATGACTGAAGAGACATACAACTGCTATACACGAACCAAACAGGATACGGGTTCCAAACACATACACACAAACAAACAAAAAGAGGAAAAAGAGAAAGAGAAAGGAATACCGACAAATTGAAGCCCTGTGAGAATTAAGGAATGGGAGCAGAGCCTGAAAGGGAGACAGTATCGGTTGGAAGCTCTTGTTGTTGTTGTTGAGTGTTGTCGAGTCGTTTCCGACTCACAGTGACACTGTATAGGGTTTCCAAGGAGCGGACATTGCGGTTCAAATCAACTTTGCAGTCCAGCACAGGAACGCACAGTACCACACCAGAAGTGCTTATACTTGGGAGATGGATGTGGAAAGGTTTAAGTGGGTAGTGTGATACAGTGTCTAGAGCTGACTTTCAGATTGTTGGTTCCAACTCATAGGTACCCTATGTAGGGTTTCTGGGGAACAGCTGGTGAGTTAGGAGCTAACCTTCTAGTTAGCAGGCCAGTGCTTATCCTACAGTGCCACACCAGACTGTACTACCAATAATGCCTGTGCACATGTGTGTGTACATTCATGCATTCATGCACACACACAGGTGCACATAAAGAGGGAGAGAGTGCAATACAGTGAATGTTAGCTGTGGACCCTAAGGAGGGATACTCTTGCAGATTTTCCTAAGTTGGAAACTGTTCAGAATAGAAATTTTGTAATGATGGCCCCCCAACCCCCTAAAAACTCATTAGATCAGGATTTGAAAGGGAGAATCCATGGGTGGAATCATGAGCTCCCAATAAATCGTAGGCCTGTTTTTCCAGGGAGAGGGCTTGCAGTATCGATTTCACATTCAAAGTAGTCTAGATCCCCTAAAAGGACATAGATAGATACCTTTTCTACTAAGAAACCACTGCAGTAAGTCTCCTGGGTAAGAACATTCAACTCAACGACAACTGGCAATTAAGAACTTCATTCAGAACAGACTGACATCAAGTCTATTACTGTATTAAAATTTCAAGTTAAATGCAATGGTCCATAAGAACAAACACAGGCTCTACTACTGAAGTTCAGGCAAACACTGCGCAGACTCAGTGATTCATCAGCATGAGGAAGGAGAACGCCGCCTGTGTTTCAATCCGTGTTTCCCCATCGGATCAGGCTGTTGTAGCTTAGTGTTTGACTTACATTTTCCTCTTATTTACCCTTGTGACTCTACTTCCAAAGCGGAAATCTGATTACGTGCTGGTTGTCGGGGACATTCCCTGTTCAGGAGTCATTTATGTCGGGGACTGTCCTCGACATAGTTGTATTGTTCATGAGTGTTTGGTTCACGAGGAGGGGAGATCCAGTGGCGATAGAGATAGCGAAAGAATACACAGAAAGACAGAAGGAGGGGGACAATGAGGCACCCCGAAATCAGAGTGGATGCATCACTGGTGGGCAGACTTGGGACTACAGGCATCGTGGCCTCTGCAGGCAGCAACTCACTGCCCTGCAATCGTTACTGCATGCCTTCCAACCCGTAATGCACACCTGGGCTGGCCTGGGCCTCTGTTTTATTTAGGGGAGAAGCTTCACACCAAGCTGGGAAGGACTAAGTCAAGGTACAGCTAACATCAGTAATTTTCCAGACATTCAGGTAACTTTACATTGTACTTCACTGGTTCGAATCCCAGGCCTGCAACTTGGTTTCTCAGGCTCAATTAACATATCTATAGCCCCTGAGCTTAGTTGGGGCAAGGTGAAAGGGAAGGACAAAAGGCTTGGGTGGAGTCCCGCTGTTTTGGCTTCCTGAGCCAGGTTTTTAGGAACTTGGCTGAAAAGCTAACACCTGGGACAGATTTAGGGAAGATGGCTTTTTTGTCTGTAGAACAAAGAACTGGGAAGTAGCTAAACTATTTTCAGTTAATCTTTTGGAGAAAGGCTTGGCCTTGCAACCTTTACAGTCTGGGCTTTTAGGAAAATATCACATTTATCTGTGGACATTAAGGGCTCATGTTTGGAATTAATAAATATAACTGAACACTAAGATGAAAAACAATTTGCCAAGTGGCTAGATCTGTTCCTCAGAGCCCGTGACCTGTAACACTCGGGCCTATAGGGCCTCAAACTTCTGACCAGGCCTACAGGGTCTGCAACAGCTGGTGATGCAGCAAACACAAGATAAATAAGTGAAAATAAGGTGAAAACAATAAAGCAGATGGAGAGAAGTGGAACGCCACCGGTTACTGGAAAAGTGTTAGGCAACAGTCAATGACGGGAGCAATTTTAAAGAATAAAGTGAGAATGGAGCATGCGGAAGATGCTGCCCTGTAGAAGCTGCTACAATTACTTAAGCACCACACTGCTTTAATTATGGAAACGAAAGGCTACAGGTAATTTGGTGGTGGGGGTTGTTGGTGAGTGCCACGGGGTCTGTTCTAACTCACATGGATCCTATGTAGGGTTTCTGAGACTGTGAATCTTTGCAGGAGCAGAAAGCCTCATCTTTTTCCTGTGGAGTGGCTAGTGAGCTTGAACCGACAACCCTGTGGTTCGCAGTCCAGTGTTTATCATAAACAAAATTTGTTTAGACAATCAGAACCAGTGTAGTAAGTCTATTGGTGAGCTGCCTTTCACTGAATTGAAAGCTGCCTCTGCAGAAAGTGAAGGCGGTTATTTTGTTGCAAAGCGTGAAAGCTGAAGGCTTTTTTGCCTGCGAGTTGGTTCTGACTCACAGTGACCCTGTATAGGGTTTCCAAGCAGTGGCTGGTGAGCTTGAATTGCCAACCTTGAGGTTAAAACTGAACTTGCAGTCCAGCACATTAACTCCATAGCATCACACCAGGACTCTTTATTATGCTATGTTGTTGTTAGGAGCCATCGAGTTGGTACCGACCAATAGAGACCTTCTGTACAGCAAAACGAAACACTGCCCAAACCTGGGCCAACCTCATTACTGTTGCCATGCTTGAGTCCATCGATGCTGCCACTTGGACAATCCATCTCGTTGGGGGTCTTCCTCTTTTTCTCTGATCCTCCACCTTACCAAACATGACATCATTCTCCAGCGACTGGTCCCTCCTGACAATATGTCCGAAGTATGAAAGACGAAGTTTGGCCAGCTTGGCCTCCAAGGAGCACTCTGACTGCACTTCTTCTAAAACAGATCTATTGGTTCTTTTGGCAGCCCATGGCACCTTCAATATTCTGCTCCAACACTATAACTCAAAAGCATCAATTCTTCTATGATCTTCCTTATTCACTCACTGTCCAGCTTTTGCATACATATGAGGTTACTGAAAATACCATGGCTTGGGTCAGGCGCACCTTAGTCCTCAAGCTGACGTCTTTGCTCTTCAACACTTTAAAAAGGTCTTGTGCAGCAGATTTGCCTAATACAATACATCGTTTGATCTCTTGACTGCTGCTTCTGTGAGTGTTGATAGTCAATCCAAGAAGAATGAAGTCCCTGACAACTTCAATTGTTTCTCCATTGATAAGAATGCTATTTATTGGTCCAGTGGTGAGGATTTTTGTTTCCTTACATTGAGATATAATCCATACTGAAGGCTGTGCTCTTTGATCTTCATCAGTAAATGTTTTAAGTACTCTTCACTTTCAGCAAGCAAGGTTGTATCATCTGCATATCGCAGGTTGTTAATGAGTCTTCCTCCAATCCTGATGTCACGTTTTTCTTCATAGAACCCAGCTTCTCGGATTATTTGCTCAGTTTACAGGCTGAATAAGTATGGTGAAAGACTACAACCTTGTCGCACACCTTTTTTGATTTTAAATTACTCAGTGTTCTCATGTTCTGTTCGAACTGCCTCTTGGTCCAGGTACAGATTCCTCATGGTATTGTGCCGTATCTTCTCATTATTTGGAGGCAATTACAAAGGCTTGGGTTACAGTTGCCAAGCCTTTGAAGAGTGGTTCTTGAACCATTTTGTCTCTGCTGTTAAACATTACTGCTTGGCCAAGAAAATTCCTTTCAAGACTTCCCTTGTGCTTGATGATGAAATAGACACCTAAACACTTTTGATGAACTTCAGCCCAACATAAAGTCCCCTCTCCTCCCCGACAGCACACTGGTACTTCAGGAAACCGTAGCCTCCTGTAAGGCTTATTATTACTGAAGCCCTTCTCATAAACCGTCAGGGCTTCCTGAGATGATGGGAAGACCTAAAGAGAGTTCTGGAGGGATTATAATACCTGTGATGTCATCTGAAAGATTGCTAATTCTTGGAATGAAGGAAAGCAGTCAAAAACAAAAGGAGTGTGGAACAATCTGTGTCCCCAGTTCCAGGAGGCTTTTCAGGGGTTTATAGCTGACGACCCTGCCGAAGCCAGGAGACCGGTGACTGATAGCAGTTAGACATCAGTGATAATGATGTCCTGAGTCCCTCAGCATCTCTGCTGGAGGACTAACTGATACAGACCTTAGGGAACTAGAGCAGCAGATGACAGCAGCATTTAAGGAAGAAGACCAGGCCCTAAAAACTCCAGAACTGAAAACGGTTTTAAGGAAAGAGATGGCTGAAACCTTTCATCTCACTGAGCCAGGGATGACAAAGTTACAGAAGTGAGATCTAAATGCTGAGAGGTTCATCAGCGTTTACCGTACTGCAGCCGAGGGCCTGCGCAGCTAAGCAGGCTATTCATGAGGAGACGAAAAGAGCTCGGGACAAAGCTCTCTCAACACCCACTTCAAGAATCTGGCTCCAGTGATGAACATCCTTCCTCTCGGGCAGCAGACCCACAGTCTTCATCAGTAGTCTCCATCATCTTCTGCATTCTCCAACCGTTAGTGTCATCACAATGCTCCTTACCATCCCTGGATGTTGTGATTAGGCGCCATCAGGTCTTTTCTGACTCACAGCAACCTAAATGCACAACAGAACAAATCCCTGTGCGGTCCTGCGACAGCCTCGTGACTGTTGTTACGTTTAAGACCCTTGCTGCTGTCACTGTGTCAGTCCATCTCAGTGAGGGTCTTCTTCTTTTTTGCTGACCCTCCACTTTATCAACTATGATGTCCTTCTCCAGGGACAGGTCCCTCCTGTTAAAGGTAGGAGAGACACAGTCTCGCCATCCTGGCTTCTAAGATTGCCGATTTTTACGGAAGTCGCCTGCCACATCTCTGTCCCTCGGAGACCTTTGGATTAGCAGCTGAGTGCTTAACCCCTGCTTGTTAAAGTATATTAACAGTCAAAGTAATTGATCGTTTCCCAGGTTATGACGTCTTCTGCCAAATTACTTCCCTGAAAGGTCAAACACACGCTGTACCAGCAATGAATAAATATACTTACTTGACTGTACTCAGTAAAATCATCCATATCTCTTTATTACCATATTTTTTTTTTCTGCTAATTAAGTGGGAAAAAATAAACTCTTTGGGTAATTTTGCATTTTTACGGTTGAATACATTTCTACCATATGATTACTGAGTAGCTGAGCTTTATCTTTTGTGAAGTTATTTATCCGTGTCTAGGACCTCTTTATATCAAGTGGTGCTTTGTATGGATTTAAAAACAAAATTCTAAGAATTGTTTATATAATTAAACTGTTCAACTCATGTTTACCAACTGATGGGAAATATTACTCCCCCAATCTATGGTTGACTGAAAATGCAGCTGTAATTTTAACTAGACGTTTATGCTCCAAGTTTACATCTTTAGGAGCCGCCTGGGCTTTCACCCGCCCTTCCCTTGACTGCCCAGCTTTTGGCTTTACTCTCACACACCCAGAGGAAGGAGCATTACCTGTTGGTCATCAGGAGTCCATATACCACACGTAATCTGACTCTCCAAGTTGATCTCAGACGACCAGTGTCTTTGTCCACTGACAGAACCAACGAGGACAAATCCATCTCTATAGGAAATGAGTGCTTGGGTTCCATCATGGCTCCAAGTAAAATCGCTCACCTTTGGACACACAGAGAGAAGTTCATTAGTTAGCTGAAAGGGAAAGCAGACAACAGAAATGGGAATCCTGATATGATCAGCACTGAATGCTAACCACAAGGTTGGTGGTTCAAACCTACCAGGTGCTCCTTGGAAACTCCATAGAGGGCCACTGTGAATCAGAGCTGACTCAATGGCACTTAATAAGAGATGGGGATACTCCTCAGTAGCAAAGATGGTGAGACTTGGGCTTGCTTACTTTGGACACGTCAGGAAAGACATCATGTTTGGTAAAGTAGAGGGTCAGCGAAAACAGGAAACCCTTCCAGGACTGACACAACAATGAACTCAAACACCAATCGTCAGGAAGATGGTGCGAGACCCAGCCAATCCTCCTCCTGTACGAGGAAAGGTGGTTGTGTTGGAGCCAGCCTGATAAACTACAGGAGCTCTAGGTCAGTAGCTTAGCCTTTAGGTTAAGGAGAACACCATAGTGGCACTATGGGAAGACCCATGAGAAATGCCCAAGGATAAAACAAACAGAGTGCATACTGTGTGCCAACACTGTCCTATTGCTTCATGTCCACTCAGCCCCTGAGCCTCGTCATCCTGAGGGAGGTATTGTTACCGCCAGTTTACCAAAACAGGAAGGCACAAAGGGGTAAGGAATTGACCTATGCTCACACAACAGAGCCAAGGTCACTCCCAGGGCTGTGTGGCTCCAGCATCCTTGCTCCTGATCCCGGTCCACTGACTCCCATGGCTGGGCAGTGGATTCTCCACCACAGTTTGCTGAGCACTTAGCTAGCAAATCTGTAAGCTTAAGGTAACACCCAGTATGGGGGAAGTGAGCACAGTCTGACCAAGGTAAACGCTGTCATTAAGATGTACACAAGAAAAAGACACCTGTTGGTAATGCTATGACACATACAGTCTGTAACAAAAGCAACAACAACCAAAAAATACATGTGTGGGGATATGTCTACTGCATACATGCATGTGTGCTGTTGTTACTGTCAAGTCAGTTCCGACTCTTTGCAACCCTGAATATGGTTTCTGAGGAGTACCTGGTGGTTTTGAACTGCCAACTTTGTGACTGCTAGCCCAGTGCTTCTCCTACAGCGCCACGCCAGGATATGTGCATGGGTATGTAAATGTGTAACATATAGGAATATCTGTATCAATGTAGATACACATATGGTGTCCTGGTATGGCACTGTGGGTTAATGCAAGGGACAGCGAGGTCGGTTCGAACCACACAAGGCTGGTGGTTTAAGCTCACCAGCCGCTCCTTGGAAACCCTCTACAGGGTCGCTATGAGTTAGAACTGACTTGATGGCACTTAACAACACATACACACATATATGTATTATGTGCGCACATGTACATTTATTCACATACAGAATTAAGCATGTAGGCAGCACATTTTTTGGATGTTTCTTAGATATAGCCAACCAGCGCATGGGACTGGTTTTCTAGGAATTTTTCCAGGAACTTTTGGAAGCCCCCTGGTACACACACACACACACACACACACACACCTATGTTTATTTGCTGTTGTATGCTGCCAAGTTGATTACCTCTCAGAGCAACCCTGTACAGGGTTTCTGAGGCTGTATCTTTACGGGAGCAGAAAGCCTCATCTTTCTCCTGAGGAGCTGCCATTCAGCTTGAATTGCTGACCTTGTGGTTAGTACTCCAGTGCTTATCCTAAAGAGCCATCATGCTCCCCTATCTTTATATATATGAAAAATATATCTAAATACAAATATATTTATCAGGTTGTTGATATTCTTAGGATATTGTAAAATTTCTGGATAAATTCTGGCTATGTCATATTTCATATAGGAGATTCCTTTTTATTTCCGGTGAGACTGTTAAGAATTCCTTGTGGTGCTGTGCATTAGGCATTAGGCTGAAAACTGCAAGGACAGTAGTTCAAACCCACCAACTAACTGCTCTGAGGAAGAAACATGAGTCTATGTGCTCCCAGAAAAGATTTATAGTCTCAGAAACCTATTTGTTGTTGTTGTTAAGTGCTGTTGAGTTGGTTTCCGAGGAACAGCTGGTGAGCCTAAACTGCTGACTTTGTAATCCAAACTGACCTTGCAGTCCAGCACATTAACTCACAGCGTCACACCAGGGCTCTATATGTTGCTGTTGTTAAGTGCCACTGAGTTGGTTCCGACCCATAGCGACCCTGTATAGGGTTTCCAAGGAGCAGCCAGTGAGTTTGAACCACCTACATTGAGATTCAACTGGCTTTGCAGTTCAGCGCATGAATCCACGGCGCCACACCAGGACTCCAGGTCTCTTTCTAGGAGATACTAATGGGTCAGAATTGACTTGCTGGCAGTGGGTTGAGTTTGAGTTTATTTTCTGGAGACTATTTTTTCCATCCTTTTACTTTAAACATTCACATTGAGTCTTAGGTCTGACTCTTATTAGCACATCTCTAAGTTCTTTGACAGATAATGCGTGACGTTTCATCTTTGATTACATCATCTACTCTGGTTACATTTGTTTCAGTTACTGTCCTATTTGATCTTGTTTCAAGATACTTTAATAACAACCACAGCTTTATTCCTTTTCTGTACTTGTCATCTTTTGTTTCTTTTAAATCTTCTCTAACTAAAAAAATTATACCGATAAAATTCACTATTCTTACACTTAAAAATGTGCAATTTCTTGGGAAATTTGTGTTATTACTGATATGTCACATGCTGAGTGATAATAAAATCAATGAAAAAACACCAAAAAGGACACGGACTTTTTGCTGTTTTCTTCGCAGGGGTCACGACTTCTGTAGCGAGCCACTTCGTGTCTCCATCCATGGCACGGATTTGTGAGGTAGTGCATGAACAGCCCGTCAAACATACCCAAAGGCTGTTTCCTGGGGTGACTCAGGACTCTGGTGTCACTGGCATTACATTCCATCCAAGAATACTACACAGCTTACTTAAGAATTTAAAGTTACTGTTAAACCTTACACCCACACTATCCCCTGCTATCATGTTAGAGCTGAACAATAGTTGAGCTGAACTAGTGAAAAAAGTCTGCCGTGAGCATCATGCTCTTTAAGACCTCTCAGAATAAGGCCGCACTCCAAAGAGCAGACAGAACCTTGGCGGGCAGTGAGTTTATGCTAATGGGGAAGAACAGCTGGGTAAGAACAGTTGGACAACTCAAAGAATGTCACCAATGTCACTGAATTGTACACACAGAAACTGTTGACTGGTGTGTACTGTGCACATGCTCAATAACAAAATACATACAACTGAGAGTAAACACAAGCACAGCAACAACGTGCACAGAAAACTCACTGCATTCCTCAAGATAGTCCAGTCCCTTCGTTTGCCAGGCTCCTGCTGCCTAGTAACTGTTCATGTTGTAAATCATGTATCCTGGGGACGAGGTGTACTAAAATGAATGTAGAGCGAGGGGCAAAAACACTTCTTAGAGACACAAGCAGTCTGGCAGTCACAAAAGGTGGGTGGTGTAGAAAGCGTATGTGAACTAACTGGGCTATCCTCGAGTACTAAAAACATCCGACAACCAGAAACATAAAGAGAGGGGACCAAGTTCCCAATGTGCCAAGAGAAATGAGCATGAAGCCCTTGCTTTGGTTGTGAACAGACAAGGGGTGTGGTGGTCCTGCTGGATAGGAGATGGTGCTCAGATGTGGAGCTGTGAAACTGAGCCAGGCGTCGGTGTCCTCAGTGACCGCCTGTGAAGGAACGCATGCCCACATCAGGGCTCATAAAAGACTCCCAACCATTGCCTGACGTGAAGCTGTTACAGCAACACTCAACTTCTGTTTGATTTCTTTGTGAGAATACAAGGTAGGCTGCATAGTGAAGATCAATCACCGTGTCTCTTAAAGAAGTATGGCTTCTCTCAGAGCTGGTTTCAAAGATGTTTCTCCTGCAGCCACGAAATGGTTATCTCTCTCGCCAGAGGTTTTCCAGGTGCATAGAGCCACACGCCTCCCACAGTGACATCCTCACCTGAGTCACGATGTTGCCTATCCTCACATACTATCTGCCTCCAACACAATGAGGGCAACCAAGCCTTCCAGAGTACAAAGAGTTTCAGGGGGACAACTGCTTAGTAGAGTCCTGAGGCACTGGGAATCATAAGTCCAGAAAGCAAAATTATATGAACAACAGCAGCAGATAGCAAGCTGTAGCAATTACTTTGGTTAAACCTAGCAGGCAAAGGCATATAAGAGGTTTGAAACTACGTGTGAATTTAGAGACCATCTCAAGAACAGATTTATTTGATGCATTATGCACTAAAATGACCCAAAACTAGACAAGCTGTGGGATAGCATCAAGAACATTATACATGAAGAACCCAAAAGTCCATTAAAAATACAGGAAAAAGAAGACCAAAATGGATGACAAAAGAGACTCTGAAACTTACTCTTGAATGTAGAGAAGCTAAAACAACTTGAAGAATTGATGTGGTAAAAGAGCTGAACAGAACATTTCGAAGGGTAGCTTGAGAAGGCAAAGTCAAGTATTATAATGAAATATGCAAAGACCTGAAGTTAGAAAACCAAAAGGGAAGACCATGCTCAGCATTTCTCCAGCTGAGGGAACTGAAGAAAATGGCAAGTCTCAACTTCAAATATTAAAGGAGTCTGTGGGCAAAATATTGAAGAGCAGGAAGCAACCAAAGAAGATGGGAGGGATATACAGAGTCACTGTACCCAAACTCATTGGTTGACATTCAACATTTCAGGAGGTACCATATGATCAAGAACCACTAGTACAGAAGGAAGAAGTTCATGCTGCACTGAAGGCAGTGGCAAAAAAATAATGCCCCAGGAATGGACAGAGTATCAGTTGAAATGTTTCAACTCCTCTCTAGCAAGAAATTGGGTGTTCCCTCATCTATACCAAGAAATCTGGCCAACCAACTGGCTGAACAAATCCGTATTTGTGCCCATTCCACAGAATGTGGAAATTACCAAGCAATATCATTAATACCATGTGCAAGTACAATTTTGCTGAAGATTTTTCAAAAACAGTTGCAGCAGTACACTGACAGGAAGCTGCTAGAAATTCAAGCCGATTCAGAAAAGGACATGGAAGGGAGCCAGGTTTCTGATGTCAGATGATGATTTAACTTCTGAACGATCAGCTCCTGAATACGGAGGAGGTTCCCACACTTGGGGTTCTAATTCAAAAGTAAGCACCCAGGGACGGAGCACGGCCTTTCCCTCTTCTTGTTGTGCCATGGAGAAAGGCAGTAAGCTGAGGAGGGCTTACCAGAGTCAGTCCCTATTACTACATTCACATGAAAGAACTCAGACTCATGCACTAAAGAGTGTTCAGTTTTTACACAAAGCTGTACTTGTCGTCCATGATCATGTACAAAGGGACTTCAAAAAGTTCATGGAAAAATTCCCTTATCTCCTAAAACCATTTTCCCCTGAACTTTAGCCCCCTTGTATTATGCTGGACTTCAGCCAGTAACTGCTAATAAAATTTCAGCAACTACCGAACAGTAACAACACCCTCGCTCTTTATGACTTCATTTCACTTCACTGGCCTCTCAAACTTGGGAAGCTCAAGACATATTTACAAGGGGTGGGGAGCAGAGGTGGAGAGGCCAGTTCCTTAGAAATGAATGGAAAGGTAGTCACAGGGAAACCTCCTAGGGCTAGGGGGCGAGTGGTCCAGGAAACCCCTCCACATTCCGTCCCCCCAGAAGACTCAGTTCTGTCCCCAGCGGGGCGTCCTGCTCACAGAAGTCTTGAAGGAAGCAGCAGTGCTCAAGGAGCCCACCCCTCAGCCCCTCAGGCAGGAGGAGGCAGAGCTGTGCCTTCAGGCCAGGAGAACCCTGGGGGGGGGGGGGGCTCTAAAAATAGACAACTCCACAGGGTTGCCACACAAGTCATTGGCTTCCTCCTAGTGGAGACAAATCCATACCAAAAAGGAAGTGAGGCCCACAGGGGGCCACGCTAATTGAAACCTGACAGAAAAGAGTGTGAAAACCCTCTGCTTGGTGAGCGGGCTGCGAGGACCCAAGTACAGGTTCTCCGGGTGGGTGAGAAGCATGACGCTGACAATCCCGGGAAAATACCTTTGGAAGGAGTGGAGCAGTGATACGCCAGCAGTGCTTCAGAGGGTCCAAATTTAACATGCCATCACACACTGAACGGTAAGAAACGATCTCACAGATTTAATTAAAGCTGTAAACGTGTGAGTTCTCACAGAGCAGCAGAGCTGAAGAGAGGCAGTTATGATCTGGTCCTCTCTATTTTAATCTAGACACGCTCCAGAGGAGTGAGAAGCAGGTTCTAATTTTATTTATTCCCACTCCTCCTTCTTCCAGAGAGAACTCAAGAGCTGTGAGGCTTTTTTGCTGAGAATACTTGGTCTAACCCTCTTTCCTGCCCCCACGTACCTGAGCCCCACGGTCATTAACCAGCTCCACAGACCATCTGCCTTCATACTGGATCCACACAAATATCCCTCCGTCTGCGTCACACGTGGCCAGCTTCTGGTAGGGTTCATTCCACCTCACCAGCACAACCTAGAAAAAGAAACAGGAAAGGAAGGATTTACCAGAATGGAAAACCACGAGTCGTAAGACCTCACAGAGTGAAACATGGTGTCGTTAGTCAAAGGAACATGGACTCAAGAACCGCAGTGTCCGTGGGGATGGCAGTGCCCACCAGGCAATGCTTAGGGGTTGTCCAAGGAAACGATGCGAAGAGAAGGTGGGGAATTAGCCGAGAACTGTTTTACATGGGACCAGATCCATTCTGACGTGGCTTCCTGACAAACAGCAGACACCTGCGTAAAGAATCAATTTTAACATGTATGTGCCCATACACGGATTCCTGGTGTGGCACTGTAGGATAAACACTGGACTGGTATCCACAAGCTGGCAGTTCAAACCCACCAGTCATTTGTAGAAACCCTACACAGGGTTGCTATAAGTTGGAACTAACTACAGAACAAAAAACAACTCTGAGGAGAAGAGATTGTTAAGGTACAGCTACCGAATTGCTAGCACCTTCTATTGCATGAATACTGGGGTCCGAAAATCCCAGTTAGCATAACCTCCATACTGGGTGGGGGAGAGGGCGGGGGTGACTGGGGTCAGTTGGCGAATAGACACAGACATGGTAAGAACTCCAATCTCTTTAGATGATCCTGTGATCAAAAGTCTGAGAAGGCAAAGTAGTTTCGAGCTTGGGCTCTGATGCCAGCCAGACTAGTTTGAATTCTGGATGCAGAACATACAACTGTGGGCTTTGAGCTAGTCTGGTTTATAAACCAGGGAGGTGGTGAGGAATAAATTACAAACAGAACAGCTGGTATATGGAATTTTTCAAGAGACGTTAGGACTGCCTGTCTCGAACTTAAAGGGATGTTCACGTAACACCTCAGCATCCAGCAGCTAAGGCTCTGAGGCTGGTCACCACTCCACCAGCACACACTGGACTGTAGCCAACTGCAGCCCCGCCATCACAGTGTGGTCCCCAGCCTTACCGCTGAGTGATAACCTGCATCTCAACAGGTATACACATGCACATTCAGGTTTCTACTGCACAACTAAACGTCCAAACCACTGTTTGTGATGTCAGGTAAATGCTAAAACAGAGCTCAGTTTGACTTACTTTTGTTGTTGTTACATGCCTTTGAATCAGTTCCGACTCACAGTGGTGGTGGTGGTGGTGGCTATGTGCCGCAACGCTGGTTCCGATGCACAGCAATACTGTATACAGTTTCTGAGACTGTAAATTTTTATGGAGTAGAAAGCCTCATCTTTCTCCCGCAGAGTGACTGATGGATTTGAAGTGCTGACCTTGTGTTTAGCAGCCCAACGTGTAACCCACTACGCTACAAGGGCTCCTTCTGATTCACACAGTGACCCTATGTAAAACAGTACGGAACACTGTCCACTCCTGTGCCACCCTCTATTTCTGTGTGAGTCCACTGGTGCGGCCACCGTGTCAACCCTTCTTAATAAAGGGCTTCCTTACTGACTCTGATCCTCTACTTTCACCAAGCACGGTGCCCTTCACCAGGAACTGGCCCCTCCTGAGAACATGTCCTTTCTTCTAAGGAGAATTCTGGCTATACTTCTTCCAAGACAGATTTGTTCATTCTGGAAGTCTATGGTATATTCAATAATCTTTGCCAACTCCGTAATTCAAATGCATCAGTTCTTCAGTTTTTCTTATTCTTATTCATTATCCAGCTTTGGCATGTATCTGAGGCAACTGAAAATACCATGGCTTGGATCAGGTGCACCTTAGTCTTCAAATATTGTTTTTTAACACATTAAAGAGCTCCTTTGCAGCGGAGTTGCCCTAATGCAATGTAATTTTTGATTTCTTGACTGCTGCTTCCATGGGTGTTGACGACTTCAGTATTTATTTACTCTGTTTATCATGCTATTGCTTACTGATCCAATTGTAAGGATTTTTGTTTTCTTTATATTTGTTGTTGTTATGTGTCTTCGAGTCGGTTCTGACCCATGTTGTTGTTGTTAAGTGCTGTTGAGTGGGTTGCGACCCATAGTGACCCTGTACAGGGTTTCTGAGGAGCAACTGGTGAGCTTGAACCACTGGTCTTGTAGTTCAAACTAACTTGGCAGTCCAGCGCATTAAGCCACAGCACCACACCAGGACCCCTCTGACCCACAGCGACCCTGTATAGGGTTTCCAAGGAGTGGCTGGTAAGCTTGAACCATCGACTTTGTGGTTCAAACAGACTTTACAGTGCATTAACCCACCGCGCCACATCAGGACTCCTTGTTTACATTTAGAGCTAATACATACTGAAATCTACACTCAGAACTGTTATCGTCCCTACTCCTGTAGACAAGAAATCTGAGGCACTGCTGTAATTGGCCCGAGGCCTCACACCACCGCAGGGTGGCACCACAATGTGGACTCACACATCTCTGCACATGCACCACCTCGCTCTACAAGGGGCTTCAAAGTACCCCAGGAGGACTGTGCATAATTCAGAAATATCAAATCTAGTATCAAACAGCAGCTCTGGAAAATAACAAACGTCTATGCTTTGGGACAATAAAGAAAAGGAAAAACTGCTGAGTCAAGTCCAGGGATACCTGGGAGATACTGACAGAATAGTTTCAGACCACTGCAACAAAGTGACTCTCGGAATACAGTGAGTCACAAATATCTTGGTTTCCCAGGGCATGTAAAAGTAACACTGACAATACACTGTGGTCTAGTAAGCATGCAGTTGCTGCTATGTGCCATTGAGTTGATTCCGACTCACAGACACCCTATGTGTAAAACAGAACAAAACACTGCCTGGTCTACACCAGCCTCCAAATTGTTGTTACACTTGAGCCCATTCCTGCTACCACTGCAACCGCATATGAAAAAAGTGGAAATATTGTGAGAATCACCAAAATGTGACGTGGAGACTGGACGTGAACACATGCGGCCAGGAAAATAGCACAGAAAGACTTGCTCGACGCAGGATGCCACAAACCTTTAGATTGTAAAAAATGCAGTATCTGTGAAGCACAATAAAATGTGCTTGCTTGTACAGAAGATTGAAAATGCCCTGTTCAAGTCTGCAGTGCATATTCATGTGTGTGTGTGGCTGGGTGGGGGGCAGTATCCTGCATCCTCATGGAGGGGCTCTTGCCCACCCACTTGCTCCCACCAGGACCACCAGGACCACAATCCAATGCCTCACTGTCCATTGCTGCTCAAGTGACTCCTGAAATCATCTGATCCATTGGGGAGAGTCGAACCACAGATACCTGGGTTTATCCCAACCATCCACCTACAACAGCTGAAACAGAATCAAGTCAACCCATAGAAAAGGGTCTAAGAGGTCAACTATCAGTCATAGGCCAGGCCAGCCCAGCCCAGGGACCTGCCACGAGGACACACTGTGAATTCCCTACGGAATGATGGTAAAGTCGGAGTTCTGCAACTTGCAACAAAAGGAGATAATTAATGGTTACCTCAAATTACTACAAGTAAAAGGTCAGAATAAACTTGGGAAACTGCATTTATCAAATATAAGAAAGGATTACAAGAAAATGTTCATTAAACAAAGAAAAGAATGGCTCTGTTCCCCTAGTGAGCAAAGAACGACAAATCACAAGGAACTGGTTATGGGACCGTGTGAAGGTCCTTACTCAGCACCCCATCCCAACACGCTCCTCCCGGGCTTAAGATTTCCAGCACACATCCCCTTTCCCCAGTCAGGAGCAAAAGGCTGAAGTCACCCCACCCTGCTTCTTCCAGACTTAAACCCCACTGTGTGGAGCACGCTGTGGCAGTCCCCTTGTGGCCTCGAGGAAGATGCTGCATGACTCCATTCATTCCACAACCATTTACCGAGCACCAGCCACATCCCAGACACTGTTCTAGTTTCTAAGAAAACGAAGTGAGCAAAAGAGACCAAGTCTGCTCTTATGGAACTTGTCTACACAGCAGAGAAAAGCACACCTAAACATCACAGAGGACTTGAGATGTTTCCTCACTGCCAAAGTGTAACAACAAAAACTATCATGAAACAGAATATCCAGTGCTGACCTCAAGCAATATATATCAATAGTGGAGCTCTGATGTGATGCTGTAGGATAAGCACTGGACTGCGAACTCCGAGGTTGGTGGTTCAAACCCACCAGCCTCTCCTAGGAAACCCTAAATAGGATAGCCATGAATTGAAACAGACTGGACGACACAACAACATGTATCAATAGTACCCCCCTCCAACATTCAGAAACAGATAGTGGTGATGATTTACACAAATGGCATCAATGTCAGTGAACTGTACGTGTAAAACAAATGGTGAATAGACAAATATTTTATTTGTACTTTTCTCACAACAATAAAAAGTAGCCCCACACACTTCTAATTCATTCTCCTTAGTCCATGATCGAATTCCATGTCTATTACACTAGGAATGGAAATTAATTTGAAAGCCCCTGTTATTGATGTTTCTATTTTAAATTTTATGTTAAAGAAAAACATACTGGTGGTAAGAGAATAATATTATTAAAAAGATTCACCAATGTTGCCTGTAATTAATTCCTAACTTCCTAAGGGAATCCTCATAAAGTCTAGTTGATCATAAAGTGCTGCTAATGATCATTTGGCTTAAGACACGGTCCTTGTTCTCCTGTCTTGTGGGCAAGTCACACTCAACGGGTGCAATTATTAACGGGAAATAAAGAGTAACAACTAAAACCCCTGCTGTGAAGGGCTGCTTTGTTAATCTACTTTTCAGGGTACATGCATATTACTGTACTGTACCATTTCATAAGAAAATATTTCCTTCTGTTTTCATTTGAAAGTTTACAAAAGGAAATAAATGGCAACACTCCCATCCTTAACTGTTCTCCAAACACACACACACACACACACACACACACACACTGGGCACAGAGTTAGAAAGAAATGCTTAGAATATGAAAGTCACGTCCTATTATTTTTAGTATTTCCATTTTATTCTTCATTTAAAACATAAATACACTGTTTTTATAAAGTGCCCATGTAAAATAAAGGTCAGAATACGCTATTTGAAAGAAGTCCTTTTAAGACTTAGGACTTTCGATTTCCACGAAACCCATTCCATCCGTCAGTGGTGGCTCTTCATCCTCCGTCACATGATTTCCAATGACTTGGTTGTTGTTGTGTGTACTATGGAGTCGAAGGATAGGATTTCCGAAAGCTGCTAGTGAGCTTTAACTGCTGAACTGGAAGTTACCAGTCTAGTGCTTACCCGAATGTGCCACATCGGAGCTCAATTGGTAGACAGGCTTGGATCGGTTTTGGATTCGGTTTGCTTCTTTTCCTTTGTTACTCGATTTCCCTGGCCACTGGACACAATCATGACCTTTTCTTATCAAGTATAAGCTTGTGTGAATCACACTCTGTAGCTCTGCAGACAATTTCCAGTTACAGATATGTTTGAGGAACTGATGTGTAAAGATTTCTAGTTAAGTCCAATTTACCATGGTGGGGTGGGGGGATGGGGGGATCAACCTACTTGTCAAGTGACTTATAAACAGTTTGCCGCATAAAATTGACTCTAGGAAGTCAAATATTGCAACAGTGTAGCTATTTATAGATACAGCCCCACTGCTAGGAGCAGCATATACCCTACTGCAGCAACTGACAAAACTAATTGGAATTGTTTTGTTTACTTTTAAATTGAAGGTGCTAACAAATCAATAAGGACAGGCAGACAAAACAACAAAAACATCCATCAACATCTGGCTGGATAATCACATGAAAAATGGTATACTGTTCATCTGAATGACAATCTTCTTTCTTGCTATTTTATGGTTTTGTTTTTTTTTTAATATCTGTATGTACTGGCAAGAAAATGTAGAACAAAGCAGGTTGTAGCATAGTTTGAGTTTGTTTATTACAAAGCCACCTACCTTCCTGGCAGGAGCTCTGTGCAGTGGTTACGAATCTGGCTGTTAATCTCCTGGTCAGCAGTTCGAAACCACCAGCGGTTCCATGGGAGAAAGATGAGGCTTTCCGCTCCCATTAAGATTAACACCTCAGAAAACTATATAAGGTGGTTATGAATCAACAGCAGTGGGTTTGGTTTCTGTAACACAGTTACTGTGTGCTGAGGTGGGATGGACAGACCCACACCAGCAGCCAGCATGCTCAGCTTGTCCCTGGGTCCCTGGGTGCTGGGCCCCCGTCAGAGCCTTGCAGGTACCTCTCCTCCCTCTGCTGATGCACACTCACCCAGCTGCAGGCACGCACCTTTAGTTCTATTTTCACCCTCTAGTTTTATATCATTTCTCCATCTTTGCTATGTTCTCGGAGTTTTCTCATCTGCTTATTTCTGTAAATCACTTTGAGATGAGAGAAATAAACTAAGAACTCTGCACAATTTCAAAGATTTTGTTGTCGTCGTAGTTTTTAGATAGCTCTCACTAAGTACTGGATACAACTCTAAGCACCTCACATGCAGTATGTAGTTTAGTCCTCACAACCACCTCTGAGATATTGTCTAGTATTGTTCCCATTTTACAGATGAGGATAGACAGACACGGAGCAGCCGTCCAGTAATTTATCCAAGGCCCTTCAGCTAGGGCATGGTTGACACAGACACTGGACTTCACTCTACAAACTCAATGAACTTCCATGGTAGACTGCCTTTCTGAAAAAGGAAAAGTATCTCTGAAATCTGTAGCTATTATAAATCAAATTTTAAAAATTGAGGACGACTTCTTGCACATCAAATTGCTCAGGTTTATAAAACATTATTGTGTAAGGAAAAATACAGTAAGTAGTAAGAAGAAAATTGACTTCTTCACCTCTGTTGTTTTTGTTAAGTGCTGTGGAGTCAGTTCTGACTCATAGCGACCCTTTACAGGGTTTCCGAGGAGCGAATGGCGAGTTTGAGCTGCCAACCTTGTGGTTAGCAATCCAGTGCTTATCCTACAGCGCCACACTAGGACTTCACCTCTATTGAGGGTGAGGGTGGTTGTGGTTATGTGCCATGGTGTCGCTTCCGACTTATAGTGACCCTGCATAGGGTTTCTGAAGCTGTAAATCTGTACAAGAGCAGAAAGCCTCATCTTTCTCCCATGGAATGGCTGGTAGTTTTGAACTGCTGACCTTGAGGTTAGCAACCCGACTCTTAACCACTATGCTACCAGAGCTCCTTTAGTGCCTATGAATAAGCTATGCAAGGTTCACTCTAGACACAGGGTGAGCACATACCTACTGTTGGTGTTAGGTGGCATGGAGACTGTTCACACTCACAGTAACCCCGTGCACAACAGAACAAACACTGTCCACTCCTGCACCATCTTAACAATTGGTGGTATGCTGGAGCCCACTGTCTTCCCTTTTTTCACTGACCCTCCACTTTACCAAGCATGATGTCCTTCACTAAGGACTGGTTTTACCTGGTAACACGTCCAAATGAGAGATGAAGCCTTGCCGTCATCACTTCCAAGGAGCAACCCAGCTGTGCTTCTTCCAAAGCAGATTTACTCATTCTTCTGGCCGTCCCGGGTACTTTCAATATTGTTGCCCAAACCATAATTCAAATGCACCAATTTTTCTCCCGTCTTCCTTATTCAGTCCAGCTTTCGAATAGCCAATGAGGTGAATGAAAATACCATAGTTTGAGGCAGGTACACCTTAGTCCTCAAACTGATATCCTTGCTCTTTAACACGTTAAAAGAGGTCTTTTGCAGCAGATTTGTCTAATGCAATTGTCTTATTTCTTGATAGCTGCTTCCATGAGCACTGATAGTGGTTACAAGCAAAATGAAATCGACAACTTCAATTATTTTCTCCGTTTATCAGGATGTTACTTATTGGTTCAGTGGTGAGGATTTTTGTTTTCTTTATACTGAGGTGCGATCCATACTGAATCCGTACATACCTACTGTTGTTGTTAAGTGTCACCAAGTTGGTTCTGACTCACAGCAACCCTGTTATAGGGGTTTCCAAGGAGCAGCTGGTGGATGAGAACTGCCAGCCTTGGCAGTTAGTAGTTTACACCAGGATTTCATATATAGCTATTGTTGTTGTTGTTGTTAAGTGCCATCGAGTAGGTTTCAGGACTGACACTTGGCAAGCCTGTACAGGGTTTCAGAGGTTGTACATCTTTGCTGGAGCAAAAAGCCTCATCTTTCTCCCATGGAGTAGCTGGTGGGCTCCAATTGTTGACCTTGTGGGTCACAATCCAGTACTTTTCTGACAGAGACACCATGCTCCTGTAAGAATTCTATAAATTCCATATTGTCACCAAGACAGATCGGGTATCTCCCAAATCACTTCAACTTAATACGGTTTTACTTGGTTAGATTTTGGGCAGCTACCTTTTAATACAAGGAGCTCTGGTAGCGTAGTGGTTATGAATCGGACTGAGAACCGCAAGGTCAGCAGTTTGAAACTACCAGCTGTTCCGTGGGAGAAAGATGAGGCTTTCTGCTCCCATAAATATTTACAGCCTTGGAAACCCTGTACAGGGTCGCTATGGGTCGGAACCGACTCTACGGCACATAACAACAACAACCTTTTAATACAGTTTAAGCAGTGAAATTCCAAATTTATTGTTCTAATTCAGAAACCAGCCTCATATAAAATTTCTAATAAAGCTTATCATTAGCGGGGGTAGTGTTCTGAGAGCCGGGGTAATGCTCACATGACATTTCGGGTGACTATTTCAGCTAGCTGTCTTATAACCACGATACTGCACAGTGTACCTGGGGTCTTCCTTGAACTGACCTCAGTTGAGACAAGCCACCAGATTTGATGGAAAGACTAATGTGAGGAAGGGGGAGGGGTCAAAGTCAGCACCAAATGAGGAGCTTTAAGCTCCAAGCCCTGCACTGCACCTCATGCTGCCGCCATTTACTACATACACACGTGTGTCATAAACGCATAGCTACATACGCATACTGTGACTTTGTATGTAACCTACATGTGTGGATGTTATATAGCCATTGTTGCTGTTGCTGTGTGCCGTCGAGTTGGTTCCAACTCATAGTGCCTGTTGGGGTTTCCATGGAGTGGCTGGTGAGCTTGAAACGCTAACCTTGCAGTTCAAATCCACCTTGCAGTCCAGCACATTAACCCGCAGCACTACTCCAGGACTCCTATATAGGCATACGTGTCATATATTAGATAGTCGTCATAATCTGTTTTATAGAAGAATCTGAGTTGCACGGAGTCGAATCCTCAGATGAACAATCCTCAACAAAATGCAGGAATTTGAAGCCAGAGCCTGCTAACTCTGAAACCCATGCTCTTTCCGTCCTGATGTTTCTTACTTGGCCAGCAACATGCCCAGGGAGCTGTCACTGAGGGTACACCCTAGCTGAAGCAGTGGCCCCAAGCTGGAAGCCCTGGCTGTAGAGATGACACATAATGACAGGCAGGTTCAACAGGAAGAAGAGTCTTACAATGTTTCACCCGTAATGAACCATCATCTTCACTAAGCTGATTACTTGGGCGGGGCGAGGCTGGAAGGTCACGTATTTTTTTATGTTGTGGGTCCCAGCTGATGGAGAATCACCTTCCATGTGGGAGACACAGGCTGGATCGCAGTCAAAGCACCTCATGTGTAGCCACCACCTGTCTGTCGGGGGTGGGGTATGGTCATGATGCTGCACAGGTCTCAGCAGAGTTTCCAAACTGAGACAGACTAGGAAGAGAGGTCTGGCAATCTACTTCTGAAAACCAGCCAAGGCAAAACCTATGATCTGCCACCCATCATGGGAATGGCGCAGGGCTGGGCTATGTCTCTGCTCTGCTGTGCGTGGGATCACCAGGTCAGGGCTGACTTGATGGCAGCTAACTATAGCAACATTCAGAAAGAATCTAAGTCCACAAAAGCAGCACACAGCAACAAGGTGAGGACGACTGCTTTTCCGATGAACACATGATTTATTTTAGTCAACGGAATTTTTACTCGGTGAAAAGCCTGATTTGGGGGTTGACTACTCTGAGATATGGGTCGGAACTGACTTGACGGCATTTAACACCAACAAACAACAACTCTGAGGGATAATCTGGAATGGATTTCAGAATTCCCACAGTGGTTGCCGGGACATTTTTCAAGCAGATCACTTGGTTCTGCAGTTGTGCTGTGGTAACTCCACTCTGGCTATTTATGAGGCAAGCCCCATGTCTGCCCTCTGCAGTGTCTACTCAGTGCCCAACGTGGTCTTCTCGTGGGTCCTCTGTTTGCCTTTCTAACTGGGTCACACCCACAGCCACCAGTGCCGAAGACAGACTGCTCTGCTGAATGACAGCAGCCCCCTCAGCCAACAAGTTAAAATGCTTGGCCTGACATGACCAATCACTACCAACTAATAAAAAGATATACAAGGAAATGTTATATGAGCAGATATAGTTATTATGTTGTTGTTAGTTCCAACTCATAGTGACCCTGTATAGGATTTACCAGAATTCTTATACCAAAAGTAAAAATCTCAAATGTAAATTACCTTGTCACGTGTAGACTACATTCAGGAAATAAAAGAATTGGACTTGGATGCTACCAACTTCTGGTTTGGGTGCATGTGAAGACATAACTGGCACTGTTGCCAGGCTCCGAGAACCTCCCTGCAGTCGTCGTCGCAGCCGGTCCCACACGAGCAGCTCTGCTCTACCCACCTCTTCCACCCACAGTCTTGGTTCCTTGGCAAGAATCCACACCCATTTACTTCTTGTTAAACAACCATTTTCTTTACTCTCACTCTCTTCCAAAGCCTTACCCAAGCCAAATCCCACTCTTAGAAACCCTTCAGAAGGGGCTCTAATGAGTGTGAGCATCATCACCCTGCAGAAAGCCAGCGTTCACCCTGAGGTGGTCTGCAGTCACGAATCCGCTGGCCCTGCAGAGCCAGACTCTGTGCCTGACAAACTGGGTCCAGACTTCGGCCCCAAAATGCTTGGCTGTACGCACCCATGTCCCTCAAATCCTCTCAGTCCACCTTGTGGGCTTACTGTCACCCCTATCCTGGGTGTGGCTACTTATCTGTCAGGTCTATTTGCCATTACAAAATTCTAATCTCAAACCTGAATAGACAGACAGCCTACACCCAGGATAGGGGTGAAGTTGAGCCCATACACAGGAGTCAGTACCCTTTGGTGGTGACTGTGTGGCTCTGTAGGAAGAGCACTGAACTGTTCACTGTAGATCAGAAGTTCAAACCCACTAGCTACTCGATGAGAGAAAGATGAAGCTTTCTGGTCCCACAAAGATTTACAGCCTTGGAAACTCTGCACAGGGACACTATGAATTGGAATTGACTTGATGGCTGTGTGGGTGGGTGGGGTGGGGTGGGTCTACTGACAGAGTTCTCGTGTACCTTTGTAGGTTCATCTCCAGATTATAACCTGGAAAACAAGCAAGACCCAATCCAACTATGTAGGGCCACACGCAGACATAATAGTTATAGACTATGGAGATAACCAAATTGTTCTATGTGCTATTTTAGCTTTGCATTATATTACTCTACTATAATCCTATGTGGCATGCCATCAAGTCGGTCTCCACTCATAGTGACCCTCTATAGGATTTCCAAGGCTGTAAATCTTTACGGGAGCAGAAAGCCTCATCTTTCTCCCATGGAACAGCCAGTATTTTCAAACTGCTGACCTTGAGGTTAGCAGCCCAACTTATAACCACTATGCTACCAGAGTTCCTTCACTATAATTCTATAGAATTGCTATAGCTCCTATGCTGGTGGTGGTTGTGAGCCATGGTTTCTAATCATAGTGACCCTATATAGAGTTTCCGAGGCTGTAAATTGTTACAGGAGCAGAAAGCGTCATCTATACTCATGGAGCTGCTGGTGGATTTGAACTGCTGACCTTGCAGTTAGCAGCCCAACGCATAACCACTATGCCATCAAGGCTCCTTAGACTTTCCACAGTGCCTCAGAACAGTACGATCATAAAGGCAAATCCTCATGCCTGTGTTAGAAGCAGGGAAAACAGAGAGGAGACGTCACAGAACTCACTGATGTCTGTTAGATGGGCACAGGCAAGTGGAGGTTATTTTAGGTAAGGGTACGGGAGCCGAGAACAGGGAGAAGCATTCCAGGTCTGAAGTCACAACACTGGGTTTGAGCCCAGTGCCAAGACCTTAAAGGCCACGGGAGTTAGTTATCTACTGAGCAGCAAGGTCGAGGGCAAGATGGGATGAATTTAGTCTCTGATTCCACAAAATCGGTTAAAGTGCTCCAGCAAATGTTTATGACCCATTTTGGTTAAACTGACGCTGACCTTGATTCTTGAACCTCCGTTCTCTTTCTGTGCCTGGCACTGCCCCATTATTCTCTGAGGGTCTCCTTTCTGACGTCCCGGTTCTAAGACAGTAAGGTATCTGACGTGTTCATGTGAAAGGACATGGCTCTAAGTACTATGTCACCCTATGCAGGGCTCACGGCAGACAAAGGCTCCATCAGTGGAGCTACGTGTATGCTCCCCACCACTGACTTACACTCATCCCATCCTTCCTGTGGACCTGTGCAGGAGGTCTTATTAGGTAATTCAACCCCAGTGAACCCAGTAAGGACTGGCCCCCAGTCCACTGGACTCCAAGCACAGCTCTCCTGCCAGTCTGGTTGCCTGGCAGCGCCTGGCAAATGGAGAAGAAAAGAGTTGGGATTCCATCATCCACTTGTTGGAAAAGACCTACAATGTTGAAGGTTTGGTGTTTCCACTCAAATGAGAAAATTCAAACTATTAGAAACTGGTTCCTATATCCTCACAGGCAACTGAAATCAATTCCTTGTTATGCCCCCTCCCACCACCCCCCAACAAAAAGATGGAAAAGATTCACAAGGTACTTGGCAACCTGGAAAGAGCCTAAAACGAAATACCTGTTGTTATTAGTTGGCAAATCGACCCCGACTCATGCTGATCCCACACACAGCAGATCAAACCAACACTGGGCAGTCCTGTACCAACTTCACAACTACTTGTAAGTTCAAGTCCACTGCAGCAGCTCTTCATCCCCAACTTCTAAAAACACGCCCCATGACTTTAAGGACTATCAATCCCCTAAGAGGAAAAGAAAGTTAGAAGAGCCTGTGTTTGCAACACGAGTCTACAATCAGTTACCCACAAATGTGAAATCCAAAAAACTCTGAAAATTGAGTTTTTCACTAACTGACATGATGACAAACCCTGTATAGGGTTTCTGAAGAACAGCTGGTGAGTCTGAATTGTTGACCTTGTGGTTTGCATGGGTAGTTAGCTGCCAGAAATTCTAGCTGGATTCAGAAGACACAGAATTTAGGAATATAATTTCTGGCACCAGATGGGTCTTGGTTGAAAGCAGAGATTACAAGAAAGATGTTTACTTGTGCTTTACTGATTATGCAAAGGTATTCATAATCAGTATGTGTGGGCAATAACAAACTATGGTATCACTGAGAATGAGAATTCCAGAACACTTAGTTGTACTCATAAGGAATCTGTACATAGACTAAGATGAAGCTGGTAGTATAGAACAAGGGGATATTGAATGGTTTAAAATCTGGAAAGATGTGCACGAGGGTTGTATCCTTTCACCACACATATTCAATCTGTATGCTGAGCAAATAATCTGAGAATCTGAATTATAGGAAGAAGCATGTGGCATCAGAATTGAAGGAACACTCATTAATAACTTGCAATATGCAAATAAACACAACCTTGCTGCTGAAAGCAAAGAGGACTTGAAATACTTTCTGAAGAAGATCAAAGACCATAGCCTTCGATATGGATTGTACGTCAATGTGATGGAAACAACAATCCTCACCACTGGACCAATAAATAACACCATGTTAAACAGAGAAAAGACTGAAGCTGTCAAAGACTTCATTTTCCTCGGATCTACAGTCAATGCTCACGGACACAGCAGCAAAGATATCAAAGGACATACTGCACTGGGCAAGTCTGCCGCAAAAGACTTCCTAAATGTGTTAAAGAGCAATGACAAGAGTTTGAGGACTAGGCTGTATGTATCCAACCTAATGTATTTTCAATTGCCTCATACACATGTGGAAGTTGGGCAATGATTAAGGTAGACCACAGAGGACTTGATGTATTTGAATTAAGGTGTTAGCGAGTAATATTGAATATCCCATGGACTGCCAGAAGAAGACACAAATCTGTCTTGGAAGAAGTGCAACCATCATGCTCTTTAGCAGTGAGGATGGAGAGACTTCATCTCCCGGACTTTGGACATGTTGCTGGGTGGGACCAGTCCATGGAGGAAGACATCATGATTGATAGGAGAGTCAACAGTAAACTAGGAAGACCTCCAGCAAGATGGCAGCAACAATGGTCTCAAACATAACAACCAGGAGGACCACACAGACCAGGCTGTGTTTCGTTCTGTTGTGCACAGGGTCACTATGAGTGGAAATCAACTGGGCAGGACCTAACAGTGCGCATTACTGACATATAATATTTGGTTACTGGGAGGTCTTGCATACCATATGGAACATGCAGTGTGTTTGTTGTTGTTGTTGTTAAGTAGCGCTGACTGGGTTCTGACTCAGCAACCAAGGAGTGGCTGGTAGGTTTGAACCGCCAACCTTGTGGTTCACAGTCTAGTGCTTATCTTACAATTCAGGAAGCCGAGTTTGAGAACCCTGGCGGTGCTGTGTTTGATTTCCGGAGTCATGGAAGGCCTGCTGTCAAGCCCACAAGTAACCAAGAATCACAGCAAAATGGCCAAACAAATTTAAAAATGCCCACCCCAGACACCTCCGCTGACCAATTCTCCAGTCTCACTCGTGTCTCTGAAGGGTCTCTCCTGGCTGACCTAACCCTACACCACTGCCCACTGTTTCTGACATGAAATGGCAGCAACACGTGTTCTGCACTTTGCTTTTACAAATATGACTGAACACGCTCCGCTCCTACACCTGAACATCTCCGGTGAACAAGTCCTGATGAAAACTATGACAAAGTGGCCCACCCAGATGCATGGCCTCACCGCAGACCCCACCCTGCCCCAGTCTACATGGAAGGCTGAGACACAGGCTCTTTTATTCAACTATCTTCCCTTACAAAATGACATTCATTACAAGTCATTGTGACAAAACAAAACATTGTGGTTTTTATATGAAAATTAAGGAGCTTTGGTAGTGTAGTGGTTGTGAGCCAGGCTGCTAACCTCAACTACAGCATTTCGAAACTACCAACAGTTTCGTGGGACAAAGATGAGGTCTTCTGCTCCCATAAAGATTTACAGCCTCAGATACCCTATACCGGGTGGCTATAAGTTGGAACCCACTCCACAGCATATAATCAACCAACCAACTTAAATGAAAATCTACTTTTTTTTTTTTTTAACTTTTTATTGTGAATTGACTATTTACAGAGCAGATCATGAGTTTCACACTCAACAAATCATATACTTTGCTTCATTAATGGTTGCAATCCCCCTACATGTACCAACACTTAACTACATACTTACTTCTATTCACTTAACTATTGCATTCCTTCAAGTGTTTCTGGCTAACTTTACCTTTCCTCTGCTAACCTTCCTCTTGTTGTATATTGTCTACCCTGCCACCTGTGTTAACAAGTATCCACTCGCTCACTCATGAATAATTTTCCCTCCCCCAACCCCACCCATAACCATCATAGATGTTTCTTTTATCAAAAAAACCCTTTTCTAAACTTTTTACGTTGTTGTTAGGTGCCATCGAGCTGGTACCGACTCACAGCAACCTTATACACAGCAGAACGAAACACTGGCCGATCCTGGGCCAACTTCACCAATGTTGCCACGCTTGAGTCCATCAATGCTGCCACTTGGCCAACCCATTTCCTTGGGAGTCTTCCTCTTTTTCTCTGACCCTCCACCTTACCAAACACGATATCCTTCTCCAGAGACTGGTCCCTCCTAAAAATATGTCCGAAGTATGAGAGATGAAGTTTGTCCATCTTGGCCTCGAAGGAGTGCTCTTGGCTGCACTTCTTCCAAAGAGGATCTATTGGTTCTTTTGGCAACCCATGACACCTTCAATACTCTCCTCCAACACCATAACTCAAAAGCATCAATCCTTCTACGGTCTTCCTTTTTCAGTATCCAGCTTTCACATGCATATGAGGTTATTGAAAACACCATGGCTTGGGTCAGGCATACCTTAGTCCTCAAGCTGACATCTTTGCTCTTCACTTTAAAAAGGGCTTGTGCAGCTAATGCAATACGTTGTTTGATCTCTTGACTGCTGCTTCTGTGAGTATAGATAGTTGATCCAAGAAGAATGAAGTCCTTGACAACTTCAGTGTTCTCCCTGTTGATAAGAATGTTGTTTATTGGTCCAGTGGTGAGGATTTTTGTTTTCTTGACATTGAGATGTAATCCATACCGAAGGCTGTGTGCTCTTTGATCTTCATCAGTAAATGTTTTAAGTCCTCTTCAATTTCAGCAATCAAGGTTGTATCATATGCATATCGCAAGTTGTTAATGAGTCTTCCTTCTTGAAGTCAAATTTTTCTTCATAGAACCCAGCTTCTTGGATGATTTGTTCACCATACATGTTGAGTAAGTATGGTGAAAGAATACAACTTTGTTACACACCTTTTAAATTTTTAAAACATTCAGTGTTCCTATGTTCGGTTAGAACAACTGCTTCTTGGTCCATGTACAGATTCCTCATGAGCACAATTCAGTGTTTCAGAATACTCGTACTTCGCAATGTTGTCCATAGCTTGTCATGATTCATACAATCGAAAGCCTCTGCATAGTCAATAAAGCACAGGTAAGTATCTTTCTGATATTCTCTGCTTTCAGCCAAGATCTATCCGGACATCAGCAATGATATCCCTCATTCCACGGCCTCTTCTAAATCCGGCTTGAACCTCTGGAAGTTCTCTGTCAATGTATGCTTGCAACTGTTTCTGTATTATCTTTAGTAAAAGGTTACTTGCATGGAATATCAAAGAGATTGTCCAATGATTTCTGTATTCCGTTGGGTCACCTCTTTGGAATGGGCACAAATATGGATCTCTTCCAATCAATCGGCCAGATAGTTGTCTTCCAAATTTCTTGGCAGAGATGAATGAGTACTTCCAGTGCCACCTCACTTTCTTGAAAGATTTCAATTTTTATTCCATCAATTCCTGGTGCCTTGTTCTTTGCCAATTCCTTAAATGGACCTTGGTCTTCCTCCTTCAGTATCATTGGCTCTTGATCATATACTACTTCTTGAAACCGATGAACATTAACCATTTCCTTTTGGTAAAGTGACTCTGTGTATTCCTTCCATCTTCTCTTGATGTTTTCTGCATCATTCAATAATTTGCCCAGAGAATCTTTCAATAACGAAAGTCGAGGCTTGAATTTTTTCTTCAGTTCCCCCAGCTTGAGAAATGCGGAGCGTGTTCTTCCTTTTTGGTTTCTGATTCCAGATCTTTGCACATTTTGTTGTAATATTTGGCTTTATCTTCTTGAGCGGATCTTTGACATTTTCTGTTCACCTCTTGGACTCCTCATTTCTTCCATTTGCTTTAGCATCTCTACACTGGACAGCAACTTTCAGTGTCTCAGTTCTGACATCCATTTTGACCTTTTCATTCTTTCTTCTAAATGACTTTTTGCTCTCTTCAAGTATGTTGTTCTTGATGTCATCCCACAACTTTTCTGGTCTTTGGTCTTTAGTGTTTAATATATCAAATCTGTTCTTCAGATGATCTCTAAATTCAGGTGGGATATATTCAAGGTCATATTTTGGCTTGTGGACTTGTTTTCATTTTCTTCAGCTTCAGTTTGAATTTGCGTATCAGTAGTTGATGGTCTGTTCCACAGTCTGCTCCTGGCCTGGTTTTCACTGATGACATGGAGCCTTTTCATCTTCTCTTCCCACAGATGTAGTCAATTTGATTTCTATGTATTCCACCTGGTGAGGTCCATGTGTATAGTCATCTCTTATGCTGTCTAAAGAGTGTATTTGAAATGAACAAATCATTGATTTTGCAGAAATCTATCATGCGTTCTCCAGCATCATTTCTATCACCAAGGTCATATTTTCCAACTAGTGATCCTTCTTTGCTTCCAACCTTTGCATTCCAATCACCAGTAATGATCAATACATCTTAACTGCATGTTTGATCAAATTCAGAATTCTTCTATTTCATCCTCACTGGCTTTAGTGGTTGGTGCGTAAATTTGAATAATAGTGGTATTAACTGGGCTTCCCTGAAGGCACATGGATATTATTCTATCACAGACAGCATTGTACCTCATGACTGATCTGGATATGTTCTTTTTGACGATGAATGCAACACCATTCCTCTTCAATTTGTCATTTCCAGCATAGTAAACCATGTGGTTGTCAGATTCAGAATGGCCAATACCAATCCATTTCAGCTCACTAATGCCTAAGATATTGATGTTTATACGTTCCATTTCATTTTGACAACTTCCAATTTTCCCAGATTCATACTTCGTACATTCCTTGTTCTGATTTTCAATGGCTGTTTACAGCTGTTTCTCTTCATTTTGAGTTGTACCCCATCAGCAAATGAAGGTCCCACGGGCTTTTCTCCCACAGGCTTTACTCCATTCGCTTTATCATGGTCAACTCTACTTTGAGGAGGCAGCTCTTCTCCAGTCGCATTTTGAGTGCCTTCCAACCAGAGGGGCTCATTTTCTGGCACTCTATCTGACAGTGTTTCTCGGCTATTGGTCAGGTTTTCAGTGACTAAAGATTCGGAAGTAGTTCGCCACTCTTTCTTCCTAGTCTGCCTTTCTCTGGAAGCTCATCTGAAATCTGTCCACCATGGGTGACCCTGCTGGTATTTTAAATACTGGTGGCATAGTTTTCAGAATCACAGCAACTCACAAGCCACCACAGTATGACAAACTTACAGATAAGTGGTGGCCATTTGATTTAAAAAAATAAAATAAAATAAAATAAACTTTTTAGTCTCATACAAAGTCTGTCCTTTTTTGATTGACTAATTACACTCAGTATAATGTCCTCCAGGTTCAACCATGTTTTAAAGTGTTTCATAGACTCATTATTATTCTTCAGTGTTTTGTAGAATTCCATTGTGTGTAGGTCCCAGAGTTTGTTTAACTGATCTTCTGTTGATGGGCATTTAGGCTGTTTCTACGTTTTTAATGTTTCTTGTAGGCAGCATATTGAAAGACCCTGTTTTCTTGTTCATTCTGCTTTTTATGTCTCTTGTAGTCTTATATTTAATCCATTAATATTATAATTAGCAATAGGTATGAACTGACTGTTGTTATTTTTCTGTGGGGTTTTGTGTGTGTGTGTGTGTGGTCCTCTTGGAATCTTTGTTCCACATAATTTCCTATGCTGAGTTCACTATGTTTGTGGGTTTACTTTTCATTTTCATTTATGTTGTGTTGATGTTCACTGAATCTTTTTGATTTTTCTCTTTTTTTATTTTGATGTACTGGTGTATTATTTTTCTTTGAGGTTATCCTGTAATTTATTTATTTTTTTCGCTTCTTAATACATTCTGTTTTATCTTGAAATCCAGTTGACCTTCCTGGCCATTTGGAAGTTCTGTGTCTACACTAGTATTCCCTCTTTTTGCTTTGTAGTTGACTTCAATATATACTGATATATATGGTTTCCTATTTTCCCTCTTGTAGGTGTGTTTTACTTTAAATCCATACCTGGTTTGAGTTCTGAGTGGTGTTGTCATGTATGGTAAACTCAGGCTGTTGTCTGCTGTTGCTGGTTCTCAGTCCAAAGAACACCTTTCAAAATTTGATCTGGTCATTAAAAACTCCTTTAATTTCTTTTGATCAAGAAATGTCCTAATTTTTGGTTGGCCATTTTTTTCTTTCCGAGTTTTGTGTATGTTACCCCATTACCTTCTTGCCTACATGGTTTCTGCTGAGAAATCAGAACTGTCTTATTGGTTCTGCTTTGTAGGTAACTCTTCATTAAGCCTAAAGTGCTTTCAGTATTGTTTCCCTGTCTTTGATTTTGGAAAGTTTGATCATGATATGTCCTGGTGATTTTCTTCTGGGACCTATTCTGTCTGGGGTTTGGTCAGCTTCTTGTATGCTTAGCTTCTCTTCTTTCACATTGCTAGGGAAGTTTTCTTCCAACAACTCTTTGGCAATTTTCTCTGTGCTTGTCTCTTTCTGTTCTGGAATTCTGATCACCACTGAGTTGTTCCTCTTCATGGTGTCTCTCATGAGTCAGGCTTTCTGCTGATTTTTTTTTTCATTCTTTTTCCTGATTGTTCTTCTAGCATACTAGTATTGAGAGATTTCTCTTCAAGCTCACTAATTCAGACGTCCATTAGTAATGTATTATCTGTTTCTGAGATCTTAGTATTACTATTCTGGATTTCTAATTACAGGTTCTGTTGTGTTTCAAAATTTGCATTTATTTTGTCTGTTTTTCTTGAATTCTCGTAACAGTTTTATTATGTCCTCCTTACGTGTCTCAATCCTATACCAATCCTTTGAAAGTACTTAATCATTATTCTCTTGAATTCTTTTTCAGTTAGTTCTAATACCTTTTCTTCCTTAGAAATGTTTTCTGGCTCTCCATCTTGGTCATTTGTTTAAGCAAATCTCTCTTGTTTTTTAGTGTGAGCTAAAATTGTCTATTGTCTCCGGGGTATTGTGGGCTTGTTGTAGTTGTGAAAACAAACCGTTCAGTTGTTGGGTCCGGAGGGGAGAAATCTCAGGAGGGCTCCTGCAAGTCAAGGAGTGCACAAGGTGGTTGTTGAAGAGATGTGACAGCAGAGTTGTGTTATCTTTCTGTGAGTCTGGTTTTTTGTAAATAGATTCTGCACCTCCGGTTCTCGGCAGATACCATATGGCTGCATTCTTGCTAAGTTTTTTTTTTTTTTTTTAAGTACTGCAATTTTGGCACTTCCTCATTAAATATGATTGGTAAAACATAAACATCCCTAGCGATCAGAGACAGACTTGGAAATTCTCCAAAAAGTCAATCCCATCTCCCCTGACAACTGCCTGTCCCCTTCCCTTCTTGGTCCTCTCAGGGCGATCTTAGACCTGTCCGTTTGTAAAACCACCATTATAACCTCCTCTTGGAAGAGGGAAATGAGTCCTTGACTCTCAGAAGATGTTTGTGGGAGCCTCCAAGACTCTGAAGTCAGTAAGAGGAAGCAGAGAAAACAACAAAGAGTTCTTTCTTTTAACACAGGGAAATGTATTCTCTCACAGTTGAGGAAACAGTCTGAATTCAAAGCACTGGTCCTTGTCTCCTTTCAGCACCTGTACGCCCAGCACTCCTTGGAGATCTTCATGTGTCTTGGCCTCAGTCTTTTCTGGGCCCTAGGAGCTTCACGGTGCAGGGACCCCAAGGCCAAAGGACTCACTCTATTCCTGGCTCTTCTACTTTGTGGTGGAGGTCCCTCAAAAGTATATTTCAATTCCTGTGTCCACAGCTGGGGAATACTCCATGACCTGAATACAGAGACCGTGACTCAGGCTGCCCTTTCACGGCAGATGGATTAAATGCTGTCTACAACCCAGGCACCAAAGCCCATGGGGAAGTATAAACACAGTTATACAAAGCCCCATCACTGGCAGTCAGACCTGGACAAACAGTGGTGGCCACAGTATGGCACTTCACTGGCACAAACTTGGCATTTTCTAGAAAGGATCACTTTGCAGGACATACCAGAAGACAGTCTGTGGCCAGAGTCAGTGCTAATAACTTGAAATAGTGTGGGTTGATATCCCTGGGCAATAGCTGAAGCTACTCAGCTGAGTATTTTTAGACACAGGACAGTTACACAACAGACACTTCAAGGCTGTGATGGGTCCTTCGGTGGAGAGTCCAATAAACGTCACCTCAAACTGTCTTCAAGTGCTGGAGAAGCAAGCTGTCAATGATGAGAAGCTTGAATATTCTAGAGGCAAAGTGGACACACCCCTTGAAGATGCCACCAGGAGACGAGATAACACAAGTCACAACTTACCAGTAAGTTAACCTCTAAACCAGGTGCAAGTTGGGGGGAGGACCACTGGGGAGAGCTCAGAGGAGTCCGTCCACACCCTCTACTAAACAGAAAAAGATGCAATACACAGGGAGGGCTAACAGCCAGCCCACGTCTCAAATACCAAGGCGCTCATCTACCTGCTCCTCTCCATACTTTCCGGATGTACTCTGGTCTCACAACGGCAACACGCATACATCTGTTTTAAAAGTATAATAAATGATTTTAAAGGAAAACATTCTAAATGCTCAATAATTTGAGGAACTACATGTAAGCGAAGAATTCACTTCTGATTTAATGAAACAGAATACTGACCCACCAACTAAGGAAAAAAACAATGAAAAGCCAGCCAAGCTGGTATAGAGACAAAATGGGCGTGAGGGTCTCTTTCAGGAACCTGGGGCTCGTCTCTTTCCATCACAAGGGCAGCACACTGCTAACTGTCATGGTAAAAAACAAAATCATTCCACTCCAACTTTGTTGAAAACGCTACAAAAACTGTAATGACTCTGCTTAGCACTCACTCGTGTGTTAGATTTTTTTTGGACCATGTGACTTGTATGTTGCTGTGCTGCTGGAAGCTATGACACCAGTATTGTAAATAGCAGCAGGGTCACCAAGAGGGGAGAGGTTTCAACAGATCTTCTAAACTGAGACAGATTAGGAAGAAGGGGAGGCTGACAACTTCTGAAGACTTGTTGGTTGTTATTGCTGTGTGCCTTCAAGTCAATTCTGACTCACAGCAACACTGTATAGGGTTTCCTAGGAGCAGCGGGTGAGTCCGAGCCACAAACCTATGGTTAGTAGTCCAGTGCTTATCCCTACATCACCACACCAGGACTCTGAACACCTTATGAATTGCAGCAAAAGCTTCTCGGAAGTAGTGGCAGAAGCCTCTCGGGTTGGAAGGCAGCCAGCCTACGACTGGGGACGAGCTGCCCCTCTAAGAAGTTGTTGTTGTTGTTGTCAGGTGCCATCGAGTCGGAACCAACTCATAGCGACCCCATGCACAGCAGAACGAAATAATGTCTGATCCTGGGCCAACCTCACCACCGCTGCCACACTTGAGTCCATCAATGATGCCACCTGGCTGATCCATCTCGTTGGGGTTCTTCCTCTTTTTCTCTGACCCTCCACGGTACCCAGTATGACATCCTTCTCCAGTGACTGTTCCCTCCAGAAAATATGTACCAAGTATGAGAGACGAAGGTTAGCCATCTTGGCCTCCAAGGAGCACTCTGGCTGCACTTCTTCCAAAATAGATCTATTGGTTCTTCTGGCAGTCCATGGCACTTTCAGTATTCTCCTCCAACACCACAACTCAAAGGCATCAATTCTTCTACGAACTTCCTTATTCACTGTCCAGCTTTCGCATCCATATGAGGCTATTGAAAATACCATGGCTTGGGTCAGGCGTACCTTAGTCCTCAAGCTGACGTCTCTGCTCTTCAATACTTTAAAAAGTTCTGTGCAGATTTGCCCAATGCAATATGTCATCTGATCTCTTGACTGCTGCTTCCGTGAGTGTTGATAGTTGATGCAAGAAGAATGAAGTCCTTGACAACTTCAATCTTTTCTCCATTGATAAGAATGTTGTTTATTGGTCCAATGGTGAGGATTTTTGTTTTCTTGACATTGA
>NW_006408635.1:7632504-7645398 GCF_000296735.1 Chrysochloris asiatica | reverse complement strand
TTCGAACCGCTGACCTTAAGGTTCGCAGCCCGATTCGTAACCATCTAATCCAAATCATAAGGACCCAACGCTTTAAATTTTTGTGAGAGCAGAACGCTTCATTTTTCTCCTGCGGGTCGGCTGGTGGGCTCGAACTGCCACCCTTGTGGTTCACAACCCAGTGCTTATCCTGTGGAACCACTGTGCTCTCAGAACTTCAGGTACACGGTAATAAATTTAAGATATATGTTGTAATCCCTAGAGTAACAACTAAAAAAATTTTTAGCAAAGAAACAGAAATAAAAAGCCAATGTAGAAATCAAAAAGATCTACTAGGTAACATAAAAGAAGCAGGATAGAAAAACCAAGTGCAAAAGAGGGCATTCAACAAGTAGATAAGGAAGTGCAGAATGGCAGAGCTGACCGCGTCCAGCCATTCCATAACGACATTAAAGGAGGTGGTGGCTATCGGCCCTGGAATTGGTTCCTGAGTATCGGGTTTCTGAGGCTATCAATGTTTACCGGAGCAGAAAGCCTCATCTTTCTCCTGTCCTGTGGAACTGCTGGTAGTTTTGAACTGCTGACCTTGAGATGAGCAGCCTGAATTATAACCACTACTTTACCAGAGCTCCTTTACATTAAAGGTACATGAATTAAATAAACGCAGTAACAGGCTAGTTTCTGATGGTGACAATTCACTGAGATGGACCGGGAATGGGGCTGCAGTTTCTGCTGAAGCTCTCTACTGGGTGGACTTCACCTGCTCAGAGCTTGTGGGACGTTATTCTGATAATCTTCTATAATCTCTACATTAAGCCAATATCTGAGTATCAAGTACCTGCCAAAAAAACACTTGTACGCTTCTTTCTCATCCTTCTTCTCTCCAATTTTCCGGTTATTGTTATCCACTCATTTTGTAACAGAATCTAGTTCTTCATAAATACCACTGCCCACTTGTGACCACTGAATGAATGCACACATACTCTTTCCTGTTCAATCTTCTCACTCATAAAAATCACATCAATTTGAAGGCTGGCTCTTGAGGGCAGGAGACACAATATCACATCCTCTCAGGCAGGCACTGAATTGCTCCAGCTCCTGGAAGTTTCTGCTTCGTGTCACCCCTATGTATAATGGGACAAACGTAATCTAGTCCTGTGCCATCACCATGGGAAGGGGTTACAGGTGCAGCTGCTGTGATCCAGAGGGCTTCTGCTGGCTGATTTTCAACAGCAGATCACCAAGCCTTTCTTCCTAGTCTGTACTGGTCTGGAAACGCCACCGGAACCTATTCAGCATCATAGCAACATACATGCCCCCACTGAGAGACAAGTTATAGCTTTGCATAAAGTACACTGGGCAAGACTCAGATCTAGGTCTCCAGAATGAAAGGTGAGAATTCTACCACAGAACCACCATTGTCCTCAAAAACTCAGCTGTTACAGAGTCAGGAGAACGATGGTCCACAGGGTTTTCAATGACTGATGGTTCAGAAGTAGATCTCCCAGCCTTTCTTCCAAGGTGACTGTGGGTAGACTTGAACTACCACCATTTGGGTTAAACCCTTTTGTCAAGGCTCTGGACCCTCAAGGTACTCTAAGACAGAGCAGACAGACACCGAGAATGCGGCGCAGGAGGAAGAAAGTTACATTAGAAGCAGAAAAGGTGCTGCGTGTTTCTCAGCTATGGGCACCTTGGTACCTTGTTCATTGTTGTTGTTGTTGTCAGGTGCTATCGAGTCGGAACCGACTCATAGCGACTCCATGCACAGCAGAACGAAACAATGTTCGATCCTGGGCCAACCTCACCACCGCTGCCACCCCCGAGTCCATCAATGATGCCACCTGGCCGATCCATCTCGTTGGAGGTCTTCCTCTTTTTCTCTGACCCTCCACCCTACCCAGCATGACATCCTTCTCCAACGATTGTTTCCTCCGGACTACATGTCCAAAGTAGGAGAGACGAAGCTTAGCCATCCTGGCCTCCAAGGAGCACTCTGGCTGCACTTCTTCCAAAACAGATCTATTGGTTCTTTTGGCAGTCCATGGCACCCTCAGTATTCTCCTCCAACACCACAACTCAAAGGCATCAATTCTTCTACGATCCTCTTTATTCACTGTCCAGCTTTCGCATCCATATGAGGCTATTGAAAACACAATGGCCTGGGTCAGGCGCACCCTAGTCCTCAAGCTGACATCTCTGCTCTTCATTAGAAGAATTGTTCATTAGAAATCTGTAATTTTTATTCTTTAGGGTTACTCTAGCTTCTTCTTTTTTTTGAAAAAAAGAAATTGACCTTTGACTTTAGCACAGGAGAGCCCCACAGTGACTAAGTCCCCTCAAGGCCAAGCCCGAGACAGGGGCACCAGGGAGCTACCCTGAGTTTTTGTTCTGATGTGAGATGAGGAAATGAACAAGCAGAAGGCCCAGAGCTGTACCATAATTCACAAGAGAGCCCATGAAGTCCACAGACAAGTCCATGGAATAACTGGGCAAAAATGCAAACCCTCTGTGCCAACGCCTGTTTCCCTGGGAAGAGAGAATAAATTCTGGATATTTCAAAAAACACCATTTACGACTGTGAGATGGTGGAACCTCTCCAACTTCCGTGAGAACACTGCCAGGAAGGAAGAGGGTGCTAACTACCAGAGAAAACGTCGCTATTGTTCAAGGGGCATTTCCTGCCCCTTCCACCAGCACACACCACTGTGGAAACAAAGCCAGAGGTCCAAGTTTGCTCTGTTTTGTCTCTAGCTAAGTGGGGGAGAAGGGCGCAGATGGCACAGAGATACAAAGAAAGCAAAACACTAAGTCGGAGCAGAATCTAAAAATGTACCTGATTGTAAAAACGCTTAAATTCCACTCCTATTTCATGTCAGAGGCTCCGGAGTGAAGAGGAAGCGCATGTAATAAATACAACTGACCGCTGCACGTACAATAAAGCTCCAAAGGCTTAGGTGAGAGGCACTGCTCTGCACACCCCTCCTAAGAACCCAGCCAGACCTAACGAGAATGTCATCGCTGCTGAAGGCTTCTGACGTTGCTCTCCTCTGTACACTGTGTGCTAGTTAGACGCTTATTCTAGCATCTTCTGTGATTTGTGTATTAGTGCCCCATGACTGTGTTTTCCACCATCGAGTAAGAGGGATTTTCATTCCCACTGCTAAGTGTTAGCTGTTAGTGAGTCAGCCCTGGCTCAGGACGGTCCCCGGCACACCACAGCTCACTGCTCCTGGACCCACAATCAGGTTCAGATCAGGCAGTTCTGGTTTTCAGAGAGAGACCACCACTAGGCCTTTCTTCCTAGATCATCTTAATCTGAAAGCGCTACAGATACCTGCTCAGCATCCTAGAGAATGTAATTCTCTGATGACAGCGGAGTGGTGGCTACACATGTGGTACATTGGCCAGGAATCGAACTTAGGTCTTCCGCATGGAAGGTGAGAATCCTAGCAGCAAATGGAAGTACCTACCCCCCAGCTAGCCTGGCACAGCTGGAAACAAGATGCTTCCTAGTTAGGCCCATGGCATGGTTTCCAGTCTCAGCGATCCTTTTACTTATTCCTGCTCAGGTCTCTGCCCTGGTTTCAGTGTCACCATGTTCCTTAAACCACCTTCTCCCCTGCCCCCCTGCCCCCTACTCACCTCAGCGGTCCCTGCTCCCCCACACCTGCAGCTAGTGTACCACCTCTTCTCACAGGAAGGCTAAAGCTCCTTTGTCAGAGCAGGGTCTCTCCTCTCCTCTGGGCCTTGGCCCATCATGAACCACTTCCTGCAATCTGGACTTTCTACCAGAGCCCCTCTACCTGAAGTTATTTAGGACATGATTGGAATACCCCAACCACCCACCTGCTTGGCTCCCTGGTCCTTCGAAGTAACATTCTGGAACAACTGGCCTGCATCTGTCTTTTCCACTCAGTGAGAACTCTCACAGTCAACACTCGCACCAACCCCATTTCATGGGGGTAAACTGACAAACACAACAGGCATTTTTAAGTCCCTATATTGCAAGTGCCACAGGCTGCCAAAGAAGCAACAGATCCGTGTTGGAAGAAGTGCAGCCAAAGTGCTCCTTGGAGGCCAAGATGGCCAAACTTCATCTCTCATACTTCAGACATATTGTCAGGAGGTTCTAGTCGCTGGAGAAGGATATCATGTTTGGTAAGGTGGAGGGTCAGAGAAAAAGAGGAAGACCCCCAACGAGATGGACTGGCCAACTGGCAGCATCGATGGACTCAAGTGTGGCAACAGTAGTGAGGTTGCCCCAGGATCGGGTAGTGTTTCGTTCTGCTGTGCATAAGGTCGCTATGGGTCAGTATCAACTTGATGGCACCTAACAACAACAACAACAACAACAAATCTTGACAGGAAAACAACATCATGACAATGGGTAGTGTTGGGCTCTGCTGTACTTGTACACAGGGTCACTGTGAGTCAGAGCCGACTCCATGGCACCTAACATCTTGACACCTCCGTATCAACAAGGAGGTGACCCCTCCATCCAAAAGGGGCTTTTCCTTGCAGTCTGCCAGTGCTTCCTGGTTACCCTCCAGCCTAGCTGCTCCTCGGTTTGCTGCAAAGCCTCCTCTTTCTTTCCATACCCTTCAAGCTTGGTGTCACCTGAGTTCCTGTCTGTGGTCCTCATCTGGTCTTCAATACTTGGCTTGGATAATCTCATCTCACCTGGACTTTCAGCAACAGCCAAAACCCTGGTGGGTGCTGGTGGACCAACGAGTCAGTTCTGACTCACAGGGACCCTGGATAGGGTTCCAAGACTGCCAATCCTTATGGGAGCAAAATGCCTCATCTTTCTCCCACGGAGTGGCTAGTAGTTTCAAACAGCCGGACTTGCTGCCAGAGCTACTAACTCCCAAATGTTTATTTACCTCTGGCCCAAACCTCTTTTCTGAAAGTAAATTAGTTAAGAATTAAGGTGTGGAGCTTGTGAGTTAATACGCTGGACTACAAAGTCAGCTGAGCCACAAGATCAGCGGTTTAAGCTCACCAGTCGCTCCTAGGAGACCCTGTACAGGGCCACTGTGGGTTGGAACCAATTTGATGGCACTTCACAACAAGAAGCTTTATTAAGGCATCATTTGCATATGAAAAAATACCCATTTCAAACTATACACTTCAATGGGTTTGGGCACACAATCACCCTCATACTCACACAGCACCACAATAATCAAGACCCTATGACCCCTCAAATTCCCCTATGGCCCTACCCATTAGATCCCAGCCCCATCCCTACCTCCAGGGAACTACTAATCTGCTTTCAGATACTGTACGTTAGACATGTCTTTTCTAGAATTTCCTACCAATAGAATCGTATACTACGTATATGCTCCTTATATCTGGTTTCTTTCACTATGCAGAACATTCTTGAACTTCGTCAGTGTTTTGCTTGAAGGTTCACTAGATATCCTGCCTGATCCGCACATGCAGCAGGAGCCATATGAAGGCGAGAGAGTGTTCATCGGAGCCAGTGGCCTCCGCCCACTCACCTGTGGTCACTCTGGGCTCCACTCTTCCCCACACATTCCACCTCCTGCATCTCTTCCAACCCCGCCTCTTCACGTCACTGCCACGGCTCCCAGTCCAGGCTGTAATTTCCAGATCAAGATCACAGTGAACAATATAGGAAGAAAGAAAAGGTCCTGTCCTTCCTGACCTTACTATCCAAAGTGGACACAGGCAAAACGCAAAGAGGCAGAAAATCTCCATGTCCAGGCTCCTGGGGAACCTTCAAATCAGAACAGAGATAGAGGTTTTTTAATATGCTCCTTTCCTTCTGCAGGTAGAAGTTTCCCACAGCCAATGGGGTACTGTTCTCCTTCACCCCACACAAGAGCTCCACCCAACCTGTACAGCCAGCCACTCCTTCTCTGCTCTCTTCACAAGTGTCTGCGAGATGCTGCTGAAGTCAGCTGGTCCAAACCACCTGCTGAAGAAGCCATTCACGTCCCATCACTGTTCTCAAAACGTGGCCGACACTCCTCGATCCGGTGACTTATGACCCCGGTGACTTGATAGTGAGCAACTTGAGGACACACGGCTTATCTTGGTCACATCTGTCAGCAAGTCACCTCAACAAATGATGGAGTTTTTCATTCTTTTAATACACTGAACCAAGAGAAAACTGACATCCGGCTTAGTGTGTCTACCCTAAAACACTGCTAAGCCACTGGAGACAGTTTCATACCTGCTCGAGCATGTGGTAACCCATGATAGCAACACCAGCCTCAGAATGTGCCCCCCGGCCCCAGGGGAGGGACCCTTGTTTATTAATGACATCATGGCACTGGACATCTCCGAGTGCCTGAAGAATGGACTAAAAAAGTTCAATTACAAAAGCTATTTACATTTTACCTACTATCATCACTAGCTCGTGCTTACATTTTTTATAGTCAACTAATCATTGTCGTTCCCGTGTTCTGTTTGAACAACTGCCTCGTGGTACATGTACAGTTTCCTCATGAGTACAATTAAATGTTCGGAATACTGATACTTCACAATGTTGTCCATATCTTGTCATGATCCACACAATCAAAGGCCTTTGCATAGTCAATAAAGCACAAGTAAACATCTTTCTAGTATTCTCTGCTTTCAGCCAAGATCCATCTGATGTCAGCAATGATATCCCTCGCTCCACGGCCTCTTCTGAATCTGGCTTGAACCTCTGGAAGTTCTCTGTCAATGTATGCTTGCAGCCATTTCTGTATTACCTTGAGTAAAACTTTACTCGCATGAGCTATCAAAGAGACTGTCCGATGATTTCCGCATTCTACTGGATCACCTCTCTTTGGAATGGGCACAGATATGTATCACTTCCAATCAGTTGGCCAGACAGTTGCCTTCCAAATTTCTTGGCAGAGATGAGTAAGTGCCTCCTGTGGTGCCTCACTTTCTTGAAAGATTTCAATTTTTATTCCATCAATTCCTGGAGCCTTGTTCTTCGCCAATTCTTTCAATGTACCTTGGACTTCCTTCTTCAGTATCATTGGATCTTGATCGTACGCTACCTCTTGAAAAAGTTGATCATCAACCATTTCCTTTTGGTACAGTGATTCTGTGTATTCCTTCCATCTTCTCTTGATGCTTTCTGCACCATTCAATAATTTGCCCAGAGAACCCTTCAATAATGAAAGTCAAGGCTTGAATTTTTTTCTTCAGTTCCCTCAGCTTGATTAATGCTAAGCGTGTTCATCCCTTCTGGTTTTCTAACTACAGAGCTCTGTAATATTTGCCTTATTTTCTCAAGTTGACCTTTGAAATTTTCCATTCAACTCTTTCACCCTCTCATTTCTTCCATTTGCTTTACCATATCTACGCTGGAGAGCAAGTCTCAGTGTTCTTCTGATATCCATTTTGATCGTTTCCTTCTTTCTTGTCTTCTTAATGACTTTTTGCTTTCTTCCTATAAGATATTCTTGATGTCACTGACAACTCATCTGGTCTTCGGTCTTTCGTGTCTAATGGTATCAAATCTATTCTTGAGATGATCTCTAAATTCAGGTGGGATACATTCGAGGTCATATTTTGGCTCTTGTGGACTAGTTTTCATTTTCTTCAGCTTCAGTCAGAATTTGCATGTGAGCAATTGATGGTCAGTCCCATCATCTGCCCCTGGCCTTGTTTTGGCTGATGATATGGAGCTTTTCCACCTTCTTGTTCCACAAATGTAGTCGATTTGATTTCTGTGTATTTCATCTGGTAAGGTCCATGTGTATAGTCATCTCTTATGCTGTTTAAAAAAGGTATTTGAAATGCACAAATCATTCGTATTGCAGAATTCTATCATGCAATCTTCAGCATCATTTCTATCACCGAAGCCATATTTTCCAATAACTCTTCCTTCCTCTTTGTTTCTAACCTTTGCATTCCAATTGCCAGTGATTATCAATATGTATTGATTGCATGTTTGATCATGCAATCAAGATACATTGATAAGGTATGCGACAGTGTTGTATTCTTTCACCATACTTATTCAACCTGTATGCTGAGCAAATATTCCGAGAAGCTGGGTTCTATGAATAAAAACGTGGCATCAAGATTGGAGGAAGACTCATTTACAACCTTGCTTGCTGAAAGTGAAGAGGACTTAAAATACTTACTGATGAAGATCAAACACCATATCCTATGGTATGGATTGCATCTCAATGTAAAGAAAATTAAAAATCTCACCACTGGACCAATAAACAATATTCTTATCATTGGAGAAAAGATTGAAGTTGTCAAAAGACTTCATCTTTCTTGGATCAACCATCAACACTTAGGGAAGCAGCAGCCAAGAAATCAGATGACATATTGCATTAGGCAAGTCTGCTGCACAAGACCTTTTTAAAGTGTTGAAGAGCAAAGATGTCAGCTTGAAGACTAAGGTGCACCTGACCCCAAGCCATGGTATTTTCAATAACCTCATATGCAAGTGAAAGCTGGACAGTGAATAAGGAAGACTATAGAAGAATTGATGCTTTTGAGTTATGGTGTTGGAGGAGAATAGTGAAAGTGCCATGGGCTGCCAAAAGAACAGACAAATCTGTGTTGGAAGAAGTACAGCCAGAGTGCTCCTTGGAGGCCAGGATAGCCAAACTTCTTCTCTCATACTTCGGACATTATTGTCAGGATGGAACAGTCACTGGAGAAAGATATCATGTTTGGTAAGGCGGAGGGTCAGAGAAAAAGAGGAAGACCTCCAGCGAGATGGATTGGCAAAGTAGCATCAATGGGCTCAAGGGTGGCAACAATAGTGAGGTTGGCCCAGGACCGGGCAGTGTTTCCTTTTGTTGTACACAGGGTCGCTATGAGTTGGTACCGACTCAATGGCACGTAACAATAACAATCGTTGTTGTTAAATGCTGTATCGTTGGTTCTGACTCAGAGAGACTGAATAGGGCTTCCGAGGAGTGGCTAGTGAATTTGAACCACCAACACTGCGGTTCAAACCAACCTTGCAGTTCAGTGCTTATCTTACAGCACCACATCAGGTCTCCAATAATTAGCAGTATTAAATACTTTTCTCTGAGGAGAAGAACAAATACCAAGGATATAAAGACATACCAATTCTTTATTAAATTCCCTAAAATACCAACATAAAATAACGAACCCAACTGCTGTTGAGTGGACTTTGACTTACAGAAACCCTACTGGACAGAGTAGAACTACTCCACAGAGTGTCCAAGACAGTAAAGGGTCATAGGGACAGATTGCCACATCTTTCTCCTGAGGGGCAGGTGCTGAGTCCAGACCGCCATCATTGCAGTTAGCAGCCCAATGCTTAACCCACAGCACCACCAGCGATCCTTTCCCAAGTTATAGTGGCTGCATAAAGAACAAGAAAACTCCAGACACACTCACTAGGAAACAGTGGGGGAAGGGGCTAGGAGATCTGCAAGGTAAGGTGGTTGTTGCTAAGTGCCGTCGAGTCAGTTCTGACCCATAGTGACCCTGTATATATATATATATGGGTTTCCAGGAAGCAGACAAAGACAATTTCCATAGCAACCACTGAAGCGATCTCAGAGAGCCTTGCATCTTCTGTCATTTCTTAACAAATGCCCACATCAAATCAAACTACTTTGGGGAATCTCAATTTATCTCCACTCTCACGAATCAACTCCAAGGCTTTTTATTGTTAGAGAAGTCACTTGGTTTCAATTTCCAGAAATGGAAAGTTTAGTGCAGGCAGGGACTAAAACATCATACAAGTGCTACTGCACGTCAGCATGCGAGCGAGTGAGCAACGGCAGGATTTTAACATTCTCCACATCCATCTTTTGTTAAACAGTATGCAACACAACTGTAGTGAATAAACGCCTGAGCTGATGAAACACGCTGTAAAACTTACAGCTGCAAGTTGGAAAGGCATTTTCAGGTAGGGTAAAAGAAAACACAATGTAAATTTTACTAAGCACACCACTTCCAATTCACACACACTCACATATATACATATATAAAACCAAACTAAAGCCACTGCCATCGGGTCGATGCTGACTCAGAGTGACCCTGAATAGGGTTTCCGAGGTTGTAAGTCTTTCTGGGAGCAGAGAGACTCATCTTTCTCCCATGGAGCAACTGGTGGATTTGAACTATCACCCTTGCAGTTAGCAGTCCAATGCTTATCCTACAGCACCACCAGGGATCTGCCATACACCTATATACACATATATAAAATGTATGCTTGTTGATCTATGGCTTCAAAACATCTAGAAATTATACATCTATAGGAGTCCTACAGGTTAAACACTGGCCTGCTTACCAAAAAGTCAGTGGTTCAAACCAACCAGCCACTCTTAAGAAACCCTCTATAGAGAAGGAGCACTGGTGGCTCGATGGCTAAGTGCACGGCTTAGGAAAGACCTGGTGATCTGTTTCCATGAAACCATAGGGCGCACATGAGGTCACTATGAGTAGAAACGGGCATCACACACCTACAACAGGATCTGGAGATAAAATTATAAAATAATCACATTTTCAGTAAGAGAAATTTGGGGAAATTACTTAAAGTAAGATATAAATAATCTATTTATATAAACTTACAAAACTCTTAAGGGAGATGAAGACAGACAAATAGATGCAGATTCCAACTAGAAGACTAAATACAGCAATGGATTAATGTGCCTCCTTAATATGTGAGTTTCAAGCATTGTCAGAATCTGCAGAGGGCAGGGGGCAGGGGGGCTGCAGCCAGAAGGGAGGGGAGGCTGGAACACACAACTATTATGCTGGCCAACATGAAGATCTGGAGTTACTTCACCCGATTCAAAATCAGGCTGCAAACCTCAAGGTCAGCAGTTCGAAACTACCAGCTGTTCCGCAGGAGAAAGATGAGGCTTTCTGCTCCCATAAAGATTTACAGCCCCAGAAACCCTGTACAGGGTCGCTATGAGTCCAAATTGACTCCATGGCACATCACCACCACATAAAGAAAAACGGAAAGTAATGGTTAGAGAAATGGAAGTTTAGTAAAAGACTAAAAGAGTATGGTATTTTAAAGGATGGGAATGGATGGAGAACATCTGATAAAGGCAAATATAAACATTGACTAACCCCTCAGAGGTCTAATGGCGTGCTGCTGTAGGATCAGCATTACACTGTGAAACACAAGGTCGGTGGTTCAAAATGACCAGCAACTCTCTGAGACCCTATAGAGGTCGCTATGAGTCAGAACTGACTTGACAACACTTTGCAACAACAACATCCCATATAGATGATAAATTTCTATTATTCTTTAATTAATCTAATTAATGAATGTAGAAAGAGAAGTGACTGTATCCTCCCTAACTCGCAAGAAGTCTACAACCTCTACATGCCAGATTGTGACAATCTTTACACAACGCAATTTGAAAATGAAAAAGAAAAATGTAAAAGCACATATGTCATTAGTCTCAAAACACTCATCTTTTAAGATTATAACTAAAAAAACTAGACAAGAAGAATTTGTCCAAAGAGAATAACACACAATTTACAACGAGGAAAATCTGAAAAATATTTTTAAATACACTACCTAAAAGATAAGTTAGACAAATAACAGTATACCAAAATGAAGAGATGCCACATATCATTAAAATGAACAAATCCATCAGCTGTGTTCATAAAGACAACCCCTGAATGACACATTGAAAGCTAGGGTGGAAAGTCTATGAATGCCACATTGTGTCCCAGTTATAAAAAGAGCAACCCACCAAGACTTCCAGCAGTATACCAGCATTTAACTATATCTTAAGAACAAACTGGAGAGGAATGGATTAAAAGAAACTCAATTTAAAAATGTACTCAGAATGCAACTGGGGAAGATCTGCCTCACCAAAGAAGAGGTGACCATGATGATGCCATTAGAGTAAAACCCGCGGGACTTTCATCTGCTGATGGGGCATAACTCAAAATGAAGAGAAACAGCAGTAAACATCCATTAATAATCAGAACATGGAATGTACGAAATATGAACATAGGCAAAACGGAAATTGTCAAAAATGACATGCAATGCATAAATATTCATATTCTAGGTTGAAATGGACTGGTATTGGCCATTTTGAAACTGACAATCACTGGTCAGGAATAACAAACTGAAAAGGAATGGCATCACATTCATCATCAAAAAGAACAAATCAAGATCTGTCTTGAAGTACAGTGCTGTCTGTGATGGGATAATATCATATGCCTACAAGAAAGACCTAGCTAATACCACTATTATTCAAATACATGCACCAACCACTAAATCCAGTGATGATGAAATTAAAGAATTCTATCAACTACTTCCAATTGAAATTGATAAAATATGCAATCAAGATGTACTGATCATTACTGGTGATTGGAATGCAAAGGCTGGAAACAAAAAGGAAGGTTCAATAGTTGGAAAATATGGCCTTGGTGACAAGAAATGATACTGGAGATCACCTGATAGAATTCTGCAAGACCAGTGACTTCTTCATTACAAATATCTTTTAGAAACAGGACAAAAGATGATTATACATATGTTGTTGTTGTCAGGTGCCATCAAGTCGGAACCGACTCATAGCGACCTCATGCACAGCAAACCGAAACAATGTCCGATCTTGGGCCAACCTCACTACTGTCGCCACACTCGATGCCATCAATGATGCCACCTGGATGATCCATCTCGTTGGGGGTCTTCCTCTTTTTCTCTGACCCTCCATCTTACCCAGCATGAATCCTTCTCCAGTGACTGTTCCCTCTTGACAATATGTCCAAAGTATGAGAGACGAAGCTTGGCCATCCTGGCCTCCAAGGAGCACTTTGGCTGCACTTCTTCTAAAACAGATCTATTGGTTCTTTTGGCAGTCCATGGCACTTTTAGTATTCTCCTCCAACACAACAATTCAAAGGCATCAATTCTTCTATGATCTTCCTTATTCACTGTCCAGCTTTCACATCCATATGAGGTTACTGAGAATA
>NW_006408635.1:7607954-7631401 GCF_000296735.1 Chrysochloris asiatica | reverse complement strand
ATATGAACAAGAGCCAATGATACTCAGGGAGGAAGTCCAAAGTGCATTGAAGGAATTGGCAAAGAACATGGCACCAGGAATTGATGGAATAAAAATTGAAATCTTTCAAGAAAGTGAGGTAGCACAAGAGGCACTTACTCATCTCTGCCAAGAAATCTGTAAGACAACTATCTGGCCGTTTGATTGGAAGAGATCCATATTTGTGCCCATTCCAAAGAGAGGTGACCCAATGGAATGTGGAAATCATCAGACAATCTCTTTGATTATACATAAAGACCTCACCAGATGGAACACACAGAAATCAAATTGAATATATCTGTGGATAGAGATGGTAGAAAAGCTCCATATCATCAGCCAAACCAAGGCTAGTTGCCGGCCAGACTGAGAACAGACCATCAACTGCTCACTTGCAAATTCAGGCTGAAGCTGAAGAAAACTAAATCAAGTCCACAAGAGGCAAAGTATGACCTTGAATATAGTAATATATCCCACCTGAATTTAGTGTAGTGCTGTGGGCTAATGCACCAGACTGCAAAGTTGTTTGAACTGCAAGGTCAAGTGGTTCAAACTCACCAGCTGCTCCTTGGAAACCTTGCACAGGGACACTATGGGTTGTAATTGACTCAATGGCACTTAACAACAACAACAAACTGAATTTAGAGATCATCTGAAGAAAAGATTTGATGCATTAGACATTAAAGACCGAAGACCAGATGAGTTGTCATTAAAAATATAAGATGAAAGGAAAAGGCCAAAACGGATGTCATAAGAGACAATGAAACTTACCTCTCCAGCATAGAAATGCTAAAGCAAATGAGGAGTTACAAGAGCTGAACAGAAAATTTCAAAGGCCAGCTCAAGAAGACAAAGTCAAATATTATAATGAAATGTGCCAAGCCTGGAGTTAGAAAACCAAAAGGGAAGAACACACTCAGCATTTCTCAAGCTGAAGAAACTGAAGAAAAATCCAAGTCTCAACTTGTAGTATTGAAAGATTTTATGGGCAAAATACTGAATAATGCAGAAAGCTTCAAAAGAGGATGGAAGGACTACAAAGAGTCACTGTACCAAAAAGAAATGGTTGTTGTTTAACCATTTGAAGAGGTAGCATATGACCAAGAGCCAATGATCCTAAAGTAAAAAGTCAAAGGTGCTTTGAAGGCATTGGCAAAGAACAAGACACCAGGGATGGAATGCAAATTGAAATCTTTTAACAAACTGATGCAGCACTGGAGGCACTCACACATCTATGCCAAGAAATCTGGATGACCACTCCCCTGGCAACTAATTTGAAGAGATCCATATTTGTGCCCATTCCAAAGAGAGGTGATCCAACAGAGTGCAGAAATAATTGGACAATATTATTGATATTCCATGGGAGTGAAGTTTTACTAAAGGTAACATAAAAATGGCCATACATTGACAGAGACCTTCCAGAGGTTCAAGCCAGATTCAGGAGAGGACATGGAATGAGGGATATCACTGTTGACATCAAATGGGTCTTCACTGAAAGCAGAAAATACCAGAAAGATGTTTACCTGCACTTTACTGACTATATAAAGGCTTTTGATGCGTGCATTATGACAAGCTATGGACAACATTGTGAAGATTGAGCATTCCAGAATATTTAAATTGCTCTCATGAGTAACCTGTACATAGTCCAAGAGGCAGTTGTTCAGACAGAACAAGGAAACATTGAATCGATTAAAATCAGGTATGCACTAGGGTTGTATCCTTTCACTACACATGTTCACCCTGTGTGCTGAGTGAATAATCTCAGAAACTATATTCTATGAAGCAAAACGTGGCATCAATATTTGAGGAACTCGTTAACAACCTGTGATGCACAAATGATACCGAAAGTAAAAGATTTACTGAGAGCACAGCCTTCAGTATGGGTTGCATCTCAATGTAAAGAAAACAAAAATCCTCACCACCGGACCAATACATAACATCCATATAAATGGAGAAAACATTCAAGTTGTCAAAGACTGGAATCAACCATCAATACTCATGGAAGCAGCAGTCAAGAAATTGAACGACGTTATTGCATTAGGTGAATCTGCTGCACAAGACCTTTTTAAAGCATTGAAGAGCAAAGACGTCAATTTGAGGACTCAAGTGCATCTGACCCAAGTCATGGGTATTTTCAAAAACCACACGGGAATATGGAAGTTGGACAGTGACTAAGGAAGACCATAGAAGAACTGATGCATTTGAGTTATGGTGTTAGAGGAGACTATTGAAAGTACCATGGACTGCCAAAAGAACCAACAGATCTGTTGGAAGTGCAGCCAGAGTGCTCCTTGGAGGCCAGAATGGCCAAACTTCATCTCTCATACTTTGGACATATTATCAGGAAGGACCAGTCCCCAGAGAAGGATATCATGTTTGGTGGTGGAGGGTCAGATAAAAAGAGGAAGACCCTCTCCCCAACCAGATGGTTTGCACAGTGATGGCAGCAGCGGGCTCAGGCATAGTAGTAACAATTATGAGGTTGGTCCAGTACTGTGCAGTGTTTCATTCTGTTGTGCAAAGGGTTGCTAGGAGAGGGTGTTGACATGTTGGCACCTAACAACAAGAACAACACTGTGAATTGAGTGAAGGTTTACAGACAATTCAAACACTTTGTTTCTTTTCCAATGATTCTACTCCCCACTCCATATAACAAGAGTTATCCGCTTCCTCCCTGTGGCCCCTAGTTACATTTCAACCACCTTCCTATCCCTTCTCAAATATGTCCTTAGCAAAATGTTACCCTTCTGATTTTGAATAAGGGACCATTCTGTGGTGAGCCCACCTCACTAGTGGTGTTTTCCACCCCACTACCCTATCCCGCCCACAAACCTGTCTACTTCTTAGCTGAAAACTGGGCCACGTGGGCCAGTCTCAGGTTCCTCCAGTCTCTTTCTGACCAGTAAACCTGGTCTCTTTTGTTCCTTTTTTAAAATAATTTTTGAGTTTTGTTCCACATGCTTTCCCCACTCTATCCAGGATCCTCTAGTGTGACTAACTTTTTTATAGACATAATACTGTATCATTAAATTAGTAATATTTGAATTAAATTTTTAGAAAAGCAATTAGATTTAAAAGCAATAATTATGATTAAGTGAGCAATTACAGTAGCTAAAATTTTGTACACATTTAGTAAAATTCTTTTGCTGGAATATATACTACTTGCTGATAAGTGACTGAACATTCATTAGATTCTTTAAAAAGCACATCACTTGGCAAAGTCAAATATACCCTTGTCTTGGAAGTGAGATTATTAATTTTAAATCTTTGTGACTTAAGTGATAGTTTACATGGGAGAACATCAATTTTGCATTCTTATCATATGTCATTTCATTGCAATGATTACAATCCCCTCCATGTATCATCATTTAACAGTATTTGCTTCTATTCCCTCTGGGTTTTTTTTTTTTTTTTAAATTGTTACATGAGAGTGTTTATTGTTGTATTTTTTTTTTTTTTTTGCTTTGTTTTGTTTTTTTGTTGGTTTATTTTTGATGTACATAAAAATACTCAGGGATATAGAATCATCTCAACAATCCAATGGCACATACTGCAAGCCTGCCTCCTGGCCACCAGCATACAGCCTTTCTCTTTCCCTGAGTCTAGTGTTCTCAGCTGCTCTATCTCTCCATGTATTCATCTCTGCCTCCATCTCTGGTGTTGCTGCTTCTCTGGATAGGGTCCCACATTCTGCTTGTGTTCTTCTGCTCCTTTGATGATCCTAGGGTCCTCTGTTGCTGGAATGTAAGATTAACTATGCCCCCCCTTTTTTTTATTACAAAACCTCTACCTTTACAGTTGTGACAGTCACAATTCGTCATGGTAACAATTACTCACTACTGAATCATAAGAATCTTTCTCCATCTCCTTTCACCAGACCCATCTAGACAAGATGAAAACTATTCAGTAGGGATTCTACCTTCTCCCACACTGATACTAAACTCCCTCTTGAAAATTTGTACGCCAGCTATTTCATGCCCTAGCCCCATCATTTTGGGTAGCCAATGGAAGTCAGATTATTTTAAGAATGAATTAAACCTGTAAATTATTAATTTAAAAAAATTTTTGTTTTAATGACAGTAAACTCAATTCTTTGTCTTAAACTGTTAACATTTAAGCTTCTTAAAAAATCTAAAATTATTAAACTTTAGTCAGAAAGATATAACTTTGACTATATCCGATAACTCTTTCTTTTTACTGAATTTTTAAACACTGTTTCAATTGTATGTTTTATAGTTATTAAATGAAAAAAGAATAAGAACACATGAATGCAGTAGACCTTAAATGTACACATCTTTTCTCTGAACAATGTGTAGAGATGAGAGCTGGTTTGTGGTTTCCAGGGACAAGAGGCAGGAAGTTACTGCTCAGGGGACACTGGGTTTGTTATGAGTGATGGGAAATCTGGAATGGACGAGCACAGCATGATGGGTGTAATTGACGTCACTGAGCTGGACCATAGACGAGGTTGGAGTGCTGTGTTGATACAGGGCTGGCGGTGAGTCACCTAGCCAGTTCTGACTCACAGCAGCCCTGTAGAGGGTTCCCGAGACTGTAAATGTTTACAGGAGCAGAAAGCCTCATCTTTCTCCTGTGGACATGCTTGGTAAATTCGAACTGCTGACCTTGCAGTTAGCAGCCCAATTCATATACCACTCTGCTACAGGGGTTCCTATTTATAGTATATTTCATAAAATTCCTAAAATATGCATAACTCAATATATATTGTTTATGATAATAAAGACATGTGGGAACACTACAGCTTTAATGTAACAACCAGCCTGGCTCCTACTTGGACTTCGTTTGTACTAGCAGGTGTTCTGAATGTCCTCCACAGAGGAGCTGACATTTTCACTCTACCTTGCACACAGCTTCGTCCCCAAGAACAGACCTGGGGCAGAGCTTGGAGGTTACCTCCCCACTGCAGAAGACAGAATGCACGGTCTGGTGTGTGGGCTAAGCACAGGACAGCAGCGTCGATGACAGAAAACGGCAGAGTCAAGCCCTCAGTGCTCACGTCATTCTGAGTTTTCAACGAGGCCCCTACACCAGTGTGAGCATGCACGAAGCATCAGCATACCACCCAGGAACATCTGAACACGGAATACAAACGCCAGTGACATGCTGCCTGAACAGAAAACCACCTCCCAAGAAAAGTCCACCTGCACCTGAACTCGATCAAAGAATGCACACATGGAAAAACATCAAAACAACGAAAAATGAGGGATGTGGGACTTGTGACAATTGTTTAGGCCCATGTTTTAAAGTGGCCTATTCTCAGACAGAGACCCAGCACGGAAGAGATTCGGAAGTACCCTGATTAAACAAGAGTTCCAGTGGTGCTGTGGGACAAAGCACTGTACCACAAAGTCGGCTTGAGCTGTAGGGTCTGAGGTTCAAACCCACCAGCTGCTCCTCGGAAACCCTACACAGGGTCGCTAGGAGGCGGAACCAACTCAACGGCACTTAACAACAGAGGCAAATCCAGGTAGGAAAGTTTGTGTCTGAGGAGATAAACAACAGAAAACCGCGCAGATTTTCCTTCAGAGAAGGGATACAATCCAAGCATTATTTCACACAAAAACGAATACTCTTGGAGGAGTGGCCGGCAGGAGAGCTGGAGAAAGGACTTTACCCTGGGGTTAGGGGATGCCTCCTGGGGAAGTAATCAGACAAAAAGGGGAAAGCTAAGCACCAAAGAGCACCAACTACAGGAAATCCCTGCAGACAGGGAAGTCGGGCAGCTGGAGGTCAGCATCCAGTAGGACTGGGCCCCATGAGGAGATGAGGAGGGGACCACAAGCCAAAGCCCAGAGTAAGAAGGTCACCTGAGAGCCACTGAAGGAGCCCTGGTATGGCTCACCACTTGGCTGTTCACTGAAGGGTCGCCAGTTTGAGCTGCTCCGAGGGAGAAAGATGTGGCAGTCCGTCCTAGAGGGTCACTATGGGATGGAATCGACTCAGTGGCATTGGGGTTTCTGAATCAGTCACAGGATTGATAAGCTGTCCTACATGCTTTCAAGGAGCAGTGGTGGTTTAGTGGTAGAGTTCTTGCCTTCTAGGCAGGAGACTCATGCCTGATTCCCGGCCAGTGCACCTCATGTGCTACCTGTCTGTCAGAGGCAGCGCGGTGACGTGATACTAAGTAGGTTTCAGTGGTGCTTCCAGACTAAGACTAGGAAGACAGACCTGGCTGTCTAATTCCGAAAATCAGCCAGTGAAAACCGTATGGGTCACAGCAGTCTGATTTGCAACTGATCCGATAGTGTGTTGGCACAGGACTGGGGTCACCATGAATTAGGGGCCAGCTCCGACAATAGCTCACAACAACGCTTCAGAGATATCTCTGTGAATACTGGGAGGTTACAGGGGAGTAAGGGGTGGAGCAGGATGACCAATGAGGAGGTCAGGGCACTGACCCAAAGGGAGACGGTGGAGCTCAGACTGCCTGGCAGCAGCAGAGTTGTCAGAAGTGACTGGGTTAGGAATACAAGGAAGCTTCAAAAGGTTCATGGAAAAATCCCATTATCGAGTTCAGTTTCAGAGTGTGCGGGGGAAGGTAGCATCTCCACTGAGTGGTTTTTATCCTGTATAGATGGGCTTAGTGAAAGGAGATAGAGATAAGACTCTTATGATTCAATAGTGAGTAATTGTTATGACTGATTGTGAATGTTGCAACTGTAACAGTAGAGGTTTTGTAGTGAAAAAAGAGGGGAGTGGTTGATCTTACAGTCTAGGAGTGGAGGACCCTGGGACCATCAAGGAACAGAGTGTGGGATCCTATTCAGAGAAGCAGCGATACCAGAGATGGAGGCAGAGATGATAATGTGGAGAGATGGAGCAGCTGGGGACTCTAGACTCATGGAGGGAGAGGGGCTTTGTGCCAGCCAGGGGGGCAGGCTTGCAGGATGTGTCCTTTGGTTATGTGAATGATTATATATTCCTGAGTGTTTTGGTGTACATCCAAAAAAAAAAAAGAAATCAGAGGGAACAGAAGCAAATACTGTTGAATGATGATGCACGGAGGGGACTGTAATCATTGCAACGAGGTGAAATATGATAGGATGAGTGTAAAACTGAGGTTCTCTCATGTAAACTACCACTCAATTCACAATAAAAACTTTTAAAATCCCATGATCTTTTAATTCCATTTTTCCAAGAACTTGTTGAAGCCCCTCATACATATGTATAATTTATATTTCTATATTTACAATTAAGGAGTCTTGGTGGCACAGCGGGATGAGCTGCTATCCAGAAGATTCCCACTCTGTGGGAAAAAGATGTGGCTGTCTGCTCCCATCAAACTTTACAGTCTTGGAAACACTAGGGTGTGTTCTGCTCTGTCCTATGGGTCACTATGAGTCAGAATCAACTGGGCGTGGGGCACTGGTGGGTGGAGGGGTTTGGCTATTTAGACTTGATAGATGCATTAGTATTAATGAATCATACACAGCTTTTACATGAGAAAGTTCTCATATATGAAACATGGCTTTCTACTTTTCTACATTAGTTATAATGTAATAAAAGGTAAGGAACTAAAAAACTGTGCTTAAAATAATCTTTCTTTAATGATTCAGAAGATACTTTGGAATATTGTAATGTCTTAGGATCACATTATTAATATAAATTACCCTTACACTACAGGAAAAAAGGGTTTCCAATTCATTGAAGGCCATCTAACTGTATTTTAGTTTAATGGCCTATTTTAGGGGGAAAAAAATTGCAACAAAAAGTTATTTTCCCCCCCAAATAATTACCAGATATTTCTATATTCTGAGAATTCACAATGAACTTTACCTCACATGTTTGCTATGAGGTTGTTGTTGTTGGCAGGTGCTGATGAGTTAGTTCCAACTCACAGCGACCCTAGGCACAACATAGCACAACTCTGCCTGGTCCTGCACCAGTTGCAGAACTGTGGTTACAACTGAGCCCATCACTGCTGCCACTGTGTCAATCCATCTCATGGGGTCTTCTGCTTTTACAGTGACCCTCCACTTCAAGTAAACACGACATCCTTTTTCAGAGACTAGCTGTGATCATAGTCTACGTCCCAATTTTGGAGAAAAAAAAATATGCACGTAGATTAAGTTGCAAGTTTAATGCCTCATTAGCAGGTATCAAGGAATAGAGAATTATGGAATGATAATGATTAAAATCACAAAGAAAGGGTAGAAACACTACCTAGGAGGAAAGAGGGGGGAAGCGAAAGGGAAGGAGGGAAGGAGGGAGAGAGAGAGACAGATAGAGAGACAGAGAGAGAGAGAGAATGGCTGAAGGACTTCTGCTGCACCAAAAACTGAAAGTCTACACCATTATTAAATCACTAAACACTAAAAAATATTCTGCCGAAATGAAATATTTATAACCCCGAATATTGAAACCCATCATTAAAAGACCAAGTATGAAATTACAGATACTTTTATGAAATTACAGACACTTTTATGAAATTACAGATACTTTCACACTTACTGTACTAGTCATCTCTCCACGCATTTCAGTGATTACTGTTTTCATTTGGACACACACTACTTGTCCTGGCAAATAAAAAAACAGCTGCTCACTACAGTCTTTCCAGCTACGGCACCCATATTTGGAATGCCAGCAGGGTGACCACCCAGGGTAGACGGGTTTCAGTGGAGCTTCCAGACTAGAAGAAAGACCTGACAATGTACTTCCAAAAACGAGTCAGTGAGAAATCTAACTCACCAGTACCTGACAACAACATCCCACACAGAACACTTCCAAATACAGTGCTGGGAGATGAGCCCCCAAGGGTGCCGGACACTCAAAATGCACAGTGATCACCTCAGTGCACTCCAGCATGCTGGTAGTTGTGAAGCCGCCACCACAGGACTGGGCCAGCTCAACAGCAGCTGACAAGTGACAGAAGAGTTCATTCAAGGCCAGCCTCCCTCCATATCCTCCATTCCTTATTCCATATGGTCTTGAACTCGCCCTTTTAAAAGACCAGTAACTATGGGCAGCTGAACACACAAGCATGCATTTTCACTTTAGAGAATCCAATATAAAGTCTAAAACATATAATTAGTTGTTTCATTTTTCTAGGAACCTTAACAAGCTTAAGCGACCCAGTAGGCTATGCAATTACTTCCCTGAATGAATCAGCCATATGGAAATACACCCCCTCCCCCAACACAGGCCATATCAACAAAACACTGGGTTGGTTTTTTTCTTTTTTTTAATTCAAGGCATCTAAACTGTGTGCAAAAATGAACAGGAAAGTTATGATTTGAAGGAAAGTTATGACTCAAATTGATAAATAATGTAAATTAATCTGGTTAAAATGCAGCGATTTCTTATGTATGCTTTCTAAATAGATGGCAGTCTTAAAATGCATGAAATCTGCAGTCTTGCTTAACTGCTGCCAGCTCTAGCAGCTCGGCAGTCCCTCCAACGCTCTGACTCGAATTCCTGGTAAAACAGAGGAAAACTTCCGGTTGCTGTTGCTAATTGTTCTCGAGTTGGTTCCTACTTAGAATGGCCTTGTTTGGGGGTTTTCAAGGACTGACTGGTGGTTCTGAACTGCTAACCTTGTGGCTGGCAGTCCAATGCTTATGCTACAGCGCCACACAAAACTTAGAGACGGCAGAGAGTGTGTGTGTGTGACATCTATATTCTGGGATTGCATAATGAGGTTGATCTCACGTTTGCTACGTTGTTGCTGTTAAGTGGCAGTGAGCTGGTTACAACTCCCAGCAACCCTCTGCCTAACAGAACGAGTCACGCCGGATCCTGCGGCCTCCCCATTATCACTGTTGCGCTGAACCCATTGCTTCTGCCACGGTGCCGATCCATTCTGCTAGGCATCTCTCTCTTTTTCGCTGACCCTTCACTTTACCAAGCATGATGTCCTTCTCCTGGGACTGATCCCTCCTGATAATATGTCCAAAGTATGAGGGACAAAGTCTCAGCATCCAGGCTTCTAAAGATCACTCTGGCTCTACTTCTTTCAACACAGATTTGTGTGTCCGTCTGGCAGTCAATGGTCCTTTCAATATTCTTCTCCAGCACCATAACTCAAATGCATCAATTCTTCTAAAGTCTTCCTTCATCATTGTTCAATTTTCACATACACGAGATACCTGAAAATACTATGGCTTGGGTCAAGCACACCACAAATAGATATGTTTGTTCTTGCACTTTAAAGAGATCTTGGGTAGTAGATTTGATTATGTTTTATTTCTTGTCTGCTGCTTCCATGAATGTTAACTGTGGTCCAAGCAAAATGAAATCCTTGACAATTTCAATCTCCTTTCACAACACCATTTATCATGATGCTATTTATTGGTCCAGTCGTGAGGACTTCTGCTTTCTTTACATTGAGGTGCAATCCACACTGAAGACTGTGGTCTTTAATCTTGAACAGTAAGTATTTTAAGTCCTCTTTGCTTTCATTAAACAAGGCTGTATCATCTGTATATCTAAGGTTGTTACTGAATCTTCCCCCTAATCCTGATGCCACATTCTTCTTCACGTAATCCAGCTTCTCATATTATTTGCTCAACATACAGACTGAATAAGTATGGTGAAAGGATATGAACCTGACACACACATCTTTCCTGATTTTAAACCACTCAATGTTTCCTTGTTCTTTTGAACAAGTACCTCTTGGTCTGTGTACAGGTTCCTCATGAGCACAACTAAGTGTTTGGAATACCCATTCTTTGCAATGTTATCCACAGCAAAAGTCAAAGTCTTAGTATAGTCTCCCTGCTTTACTTGCATGTGATACTAATGGCACTTCTCGATGATTTCTGCAATCTGTTGGGTTGCCTCTCTGTGGAATGGACACAAATATGGATGTCTAACCAATAGTTGCTGTTTTCCAAATTTCTTGATTGAGATGAGTGAGTGCTTCCAGTGCTGCACCAGTTGTGGGGTTGTTTTTTTTAAGATTTCAATTTGTATTCCATCAGTTCCTGGAGCTTTGTTTTACATCAGTGCCTTCAATACAACTTGGACTGCTTTTTTCAGTACAATCAAAAAGACCATATGCTGACTGTTGAAATGGCAGACCACTAACCATCTCTTTTTGGTACAATGACTCTATTCCTTCCATCTGCTTTCGATGTTTTAAGCACCTTTCACTATTTTGTCCATTTCTTTATGAGCAGGAGTCCTGGTGTGGTAAAGCAGTACGAACTGCAAGGTCGGCGGTTCAAGCTCACCAGCTGCTCCTTGGAAACCCTATACAGGGTCACTGTGGGTCACAACCAATTCAACAGCACTTAACAACAATTTATGAGCAAGGTTCCTCTCAAAAGTTACTTCCTTTAGGTCAAGTTTTGTGACCCTCCCTCTCCTGTCCTGATGTTGGCCTCAGACCGGAAATGGGCATGCTATGCCACCCTCTTCCTTCTGGTTGCCAGCCTCTGCGTGACCAGCTTTGGACATTCGATTCTGCAGGGACACCATGGTGACACAGTCATAGCCCGGAGACGTGGCCTGGGAAGAGCTGAGGAGCCCTAGCTGAGTCACACATGTCCTAAAACACCACTGAACTGGAACGCTCTGCCACCACATCGTGTTGCCTTTCAACGTGTAGTTTTTCAGGCAAACCCTCTGATTGCTGGTGCTTGTGACATTTTAAAGGATGACTTGCAATGGAGTGTCCCTGCCAGGAGCCCCAGCCCCTATGTTTCCTCAGTCTGTTCACATTCTGTCTCTGCCACCAAGGCTGGCACTGCGAGGGCAGAGCTATAGGGTGTTCCTGACACCCACCTGCCCCCTCCTTGCTTCTGGAACCCAGCCTGGAGAGCTTCCTGGGAAACCACACCTCCACTCTCTGTCTGCATGCTTTAAAAGGGGATGTTCCAACCCCCGATCCCCCTGCAAACAGTTATATGCTCAACTTCTGTCATGCATTGAACTGTGTCCCCCGAATATGTGATCTGATGTGATAAGCCAGTCAGTCGTAAAAAAAATTAAGGGCCTAATCCTGTCACAATCCTGATCCCATGTAAGAGGAAGTTCCCTGAGTATGAGACCTGCAACACCTTTTATCTTACAAGAAAGAAAAGGAGAGAGCAGTGACCAGAGAGAGAGGGACCAACTATCAGTATGAAATAAAAGTCAGAAGCAAAGTGGATCCTTGCATCACAGATGCAAGACACATGGACATTTCCACGGAGCACTGATCTACAGATGTTGAGAGGGGACAATGACCTTCCTCATAAACTGAGTTGACAGAGAGCTGCTGCCATGAATTCAGACTCCTAACCTCAATTGAGAGAGAACAGACTTCTGTTTGTTACAGTATCCACTGTTTCATTTTTGCTATAGCAGTACTAGATAACTAAAGCAACTACTAACCAAAAGGTTGGCAGCTTGAACCCACCTAGAGGTACGTCAAAAGAAAGGTGTGGTGATTTGCTTCCAAAATGTCAGCATCTTGAAAACCCTTTGGAAATGCAGTACACATGGAATAGGCACAAGTTGGAGTCAATCTGACAGCAGCTAACAACCGAGTCCCACATCCCAGCTCAGGTGTCTCCTGACCCCGACCAGCCCTCAGAGCCTCCCCTGAGCCATAGTGGGACATAGTTTAGGCTTGAGATCCTAGAGTCCAGCCCATCACTGCTCCTGGGGAGCAGCAGTCTCCCGTCCCCACTGGATGCAAAGTGGGAGGTTACTGAGGGCAAGTGCGTAGAGGGAGCCTGCCTGAGAGGGAGACTGAGACCCGGGACCAAAGCGGAAAGATGGAGACAAGCCAGGTCCAGTGGAGGATGCCGTACCTTAAACCTGGAACCTCCTGGATGACCTCATTCCATGAGCCAACACAGCCCAACTCAAGGAGGTCTTCTGTGCCTCCAACCAAGCCAGACCCCTACCCACTGCCACCAAGCTGATTCTGACACAAAGCAACCCTATGTTTGTCGTTGTTGAGTTCGTTCCGACTCATAGCAATGCTGTCTAGGGTTTCCAAGGAGTGGCTGGTGGGTTTGAACCATCGACCTTGCATTTAGCAGTGTAGTGCTTATCCTATGGCACCACACGGGGCTCTGGGGCTGTTTTAAGTAATAAAAACTGCTCCCAGTGTTCACCCCATACCACTGAACTCATCCTCAGAGCCGCAGCTGTTAGGAGCCGATGAGTCACTTCCTACCCAGAGTAACCCGCTGCACAACAGAATGAAACACTGGCCAGTCCTCTGCCATCTAGACACTGCTGTTAGGTTTGAGCCCACTGGTGCTGCCACACAGAAACTGCTAATGCCCAGAAAATGCTTTAAAATGTCTTCAGCTGAGTTGAATGAAAACTCAGGACACCACAGTCCTTTACCTAGGAAGTTTTACTATCCCCTCATGAAGTTAGGAGTTAAGCAGCTGCCATAATTCATCCTCATTAAGAAGGAAGTATGAAAAGTTTACTTTATAGACATAAATTATTCTAGAAAAGAAGCCATCCATTGACCGTCCTTAATATAAATGCAGGCAACTTCAACGAATTTCCCGACTGCGTGCTTGTCTTGACATTTTCTTGGGGATTAAACTGAATCTGTGATCATCACTGACTGTTTGGTGGCACCCAGAGCTGTTGTGAGCTTTGAATCATCCAAAAAAGAGACGTGGGCTACCTCCAGAGAACATCTGGCTCTGGGTCATGGTCTTCAAAGTTTAATTGGTTCTTTTTTTCTACATAAGAAAAGTAAGATTGCTAAAACAGGCCAAATGTTCGTAACATAAATGCCGTGCTGAGAATGGATTTTCTTTTTAATAATTAAATTTGCCATTCTTCAGACAGGAAGGAAATCCCATTATCCAAGTGCACCAACAGCAGGACGCAGGCTGGAGGACGGGGATGGGACACTAATCGTCACGTGGGGTCAGCAGGAACTCATTACTGTGCTGTGAGCTGGTTGCAGCCACTGTCAGCCATCCTCTCCACTCCCACTGAGAATGCCCGTGGCCTCTGGCCATATAGCTGCAGGGACAATTCAGGAACATGAAACTAAGTCAAGTTACCAGTCTGTCTAGTAATAAACCCAACACAATAGTCTTCCTCAGTGTCACCAAAGTCCTAGAATAGATGTCCCCTCTAAAAGTAGGCCACACTGAGAAGAAATACACACTTTTCCTTCTAGTTGAAGGAGCAAAGGCCAGGCCCCTACTCCTAAGGAGTTTGCACTCAACATAAGACATATCTTCAACCCCAAACAACTGATGTGACAGAAGTCTAAGACCAATAGCATGCAAACAAATACTTTGGAAGGAAGCAAATATTTGATTAAAAGAAAGACAAAAGATTCAGAAGTGCTTTGTGGTTTCAGAAATGTTATCATTTCATTTATCAAAGTAGACTATGGGCCAGCGCTGATCCTACAGCATAACAAAGTGAGTCCTGGAAACACTCTTAGGGTTTGCTATGAGTTGGAGCCAACTCATCAACAGCACTTAACAACAATCCGACTGTGTGGAGCCCTAGTGTGACTTCCTAAGATAAATACTACACTGGTAACCACCAGGTGGATAGTTCAAGCCCGTCACCCACTCATTGGGACAAAGATGAGGCTTTCTGCTCCCACACAGATTGATGGTTGCTGTTTGTTAGGTACTGTCAAGTTGATTCTGAACAATAGCAACTCTACGCACAACAGAGAGATATTATCCAGTCCTACAACATGCTCACAATTGTTATTAAGCTGGAGCCCACAGCTGCAACTGAGCCGTTCATCTCGTTGGGGCTCTTTGTCTTTTTCACTGACCCTCCATTTTACCTAGCATAATGCCCTTCTCCAGGGACTGGTTTCCTCTGATAGGCCTAAAGTAGGAAAGGCAGTCTTGCCAATCTGGCTTCTAAGAAGCAGTCTTGCTGTACTGTTGCCAACAGCTTTCTTTGTTCTTCTAACAGTCCATGGTACTGTTAATATTATTCTCCTCCAACACCATAACTCAAATGCATCAATCTTCCACGGTCTTCCTTAGTCACCGTTCAGCTTTCAGATGCATGTGAAGCTACTGAAAATACCATGACTTGGGTCAGGTGTACCTTAGTCCTCAAACTGACATCTTTGCTCTTGGACACTCAACAGGCCTTGTGCAGCAGATTTGCCTAATGCAATACACCACTTGATTTCTTAACTGTTGTTTCCAAGAGTGTTGACAGTGGAGCCAAGCAAAAGAAGTCTTTGACAACTTCAATCTTTTCTCCATTTATCTTGATTTTATTTATTGGTCCCATTATGAGGATTTTTGTTTTCTTTACATTGAGGTGTAATCCATACTTAAGGGTATGGTATTTGACCTACTTGCAATCATTAAGTATTTTAAATTCTCTTCACTTTCAGCAAGCAAGGTTGTATGTATCATCTGCATATAACAGGCTGTTAATAAGTCTTCCTTCAATCCTGAGGCCACACTCTTAAAATAATCCAGCTTCTTGGATTATTTGTTTAGCATACAGACTGAATAAGTACAGTGAAAGAATATGACCCCCTATAAATGGTTTAAAATTAGGAAAGCACTCACCTTTCCTAATTTTAAACTATTTAGCGTCTTCTTGTTCTGTTCAAATGATTGCTTCTTGGCCTGTGTAAAAGGTCCTCATGAGCAGAATTAAATGTTCTGGAGTACTCATTCTCCACAGTTGTCCATAACGTGTCATGATCCACACAATCTAAAGCCTTTGCATAGTCAATAAAGCACAAGTAAACATCTTTCTGGTATTCTCTGCTTTCAGCCAAGACTCATGTGATGTCAACAATGATACCTCATTTCAAATCCTCGTCTGATTTCAGCTTGAACCTCTGGCAGTTCCCTGTCAATATACTGTTGCAGCCATTTTTTTAGTTATTTTTAGCAAAATTTACTTGCACGTGATTACTGATATTGTCAGATTATTTCCACATTCCGTTGACTCACCTCCTCTTTGGAATGGGCACAAATATGGATCTCTTCTAATCAGTTGACTGGGTAGCTGTCTTCCAAATTTCTTGGCATAGATGAGTAAGTGCCTCCAGTGCCACATCAGTTTGTTGAAAGATTTAAGTTGTATTCTATCAATTCCCAGAGCCTTCTTGTTCTTTGCTAATGCTTTCAGTACCACTGGCTCTTGATCATATGCTATCTCTTGAAATGGCTGAACACTGTCCATTTCTTTTTGGTACAGTGACTCTGTGTATACCTTCCATCTTCTTTGGATTCTTTCTGCATCATTCAATATTGAATATTTTGCCCATTGTTGTTGTTGTTAAGTTCCATCCAGTGAGTTCTGACCCATAGCGACCTGATACAGGGTTTCCAAGGAGCAGCTTATGAGCTTGACCTGCTGCCAATCTTGCAGTTCAAACTAACTTTGCAGTCCAGCACATTTCATTTACCCACAGTGCCACACAACGAGCCCTTAACATTTTAAGTCAAAGCTTCAATTTTTTCTTCAGTTCTTTTGGGTTGAGAAATGCTGAGTGTGTTCTTCCCTTTTGGTTTTCTAATTCCAGATATTTGCACATTTCATTATATACTTGACTTTTCTTCTTGAGTTGTCCTTTGAAAATTCCTGTTCAGCTCTTTTATTTTATTTCTTCCATTTGCTTTAGCATCTCTATGCCGGAGTGCAAGTTTCAGAGTCTCTGCTGACATCCATTCTAGTCTTTTCCTTCTTTCTTGTCTTCTTAATGACGTTTTGCTTTCTTCCTGTGTGGTGTTCTTGATGGCTTCCCACAACTCTTCTGGTCTTCAGTCATTAATGTCTAATTCATCAAATCTGTCTCTGATTTCTCTAAATTCAGGTGGAATCTGTTCAAGGTCAAATTTTGGCTCTCGCGGACTTGTTCTAATTTTCCTCAGCTTCAGCCTAAACTTACATATGAACAGTTGATGGTCTGTTCCACAGTCTGCCCTGGTTTGGTTTTGGCTGATATTACTGAGCTTTTCCACTGTCTCTTCCCATAGATGTAGTTAATTTCTGTGCATTACATTTGGTGAGGTCCACGTGTACAGTCAACTTTTTTGTTGTTTAAAAAATGTATTTGCAGCAAACAAGTCATTGGTCTTGCCAAATTCTTATCATGTACTTTCAAGCACTGTTTCTATCAATCACCACGGCCTATTTTCCAATAACTGATCCTTTTGTTTCTGACCACTGCATTCTAATCACCAGTAATTATCAATACATCTTGATTCAATAACTTAATCAATTTCAGACTGAGTAAACAGGTAGAATTCTTCAACTCCAGCACCACTGGCTTTATTGGTTGATGTGTACATTTGAATAATAATGGTATTAACTGGTCTTCCTTGTGGGTGTATGGATATTATCCTATCACACACAGCAATGTACTTCAAGACAGATCTTGAAATGTTCTTTTTGATAATGAATGAGATGCCAATCCTCTTTAATTTGTCATTCCCTGTGTGACTTTCAGATTCAAAATGGCCAATACTAGTCCATTTCAGCTCCCTAATGTCTAAGATATCAATCTTTATGTGTTCCATTTAATTGTTGGCAGGTTCCAATTTTCCTACTTCATACTGCATTGAATTTAGGATAGCAAATGGTGTGGCGCTGTGGGCTAATGCGTCAGACTGCAAAGTCGTTTGAACTGCAAGTTCAGTGGTTCAAGCTCACCAGCTGCTCCTTGGAAACCCTATACAGGGTTGCTATGGGTCGGAATCGACTCAACGGCACTTAACAACAATGGAGGTTTACAGCTGTTTTGCCTCATTTTGAGTTGTGCCCCATCGGCAAATGAAGGTCCCCAAAGCTCTATCTGTGTTATTATGGTCAACTCTACTGTGACATGGTAGTTCTTCCCTAGTCATATTCCGAGTGCCTTCCAACCTGAGGGGCTCATCTTCCAGCACCATATCTGATAAGATTTTGGTGTTATTCATCATGTTTCAATACCCAACATTCTGGTTCTATCTGACAGTGTTCCATGGCTACTCATAAGGTTTTCAGTGGCTGAACAGTCAAAAGCAGTCTACCTCTCCTTCTTCCTAGTCTGCCTTAATGTGGACATTGAGCTGAAACATGTCTCCCATGGGTGGACCCTGCTGGTCTTTAAAATAGACTGGTGGCAGGGCTCACAGCACCACAAACTGACACGAGTGGAGGCGCGAATTTGTACAGCCTTGTAAGCCGTACAAGCAAAGACATCAGCTTGAGGACTAAGGTGCGCCTGACCCAAGCCATGGTATTTTCAATAACCTCATATGGATGCGAAAGCTGGACAGTGAATAAGGAAGATCGTAGAAGAATTGATGCCTTTGAATTGTGGTGTTGGAGGAGAATACTAAAAGTGCCATGGACTGCCAAAAGAACCAATAGATCTGTTTTGGAAGAAGCGCAGCCAGAGTGCTCCTTGGAGGCCAGGATGACTAAGCTTCATATCTCATACTTTGGACATATTGTCAGGAGGGAACAGTCACTGGAGAAGGATGTCATGCTTGGTAAGATGGAGGGTCGGAGAAAAAGAGGAAGACCCCCAACGAGATGGATTGGCCAGGTGACATCATTGATGGACTCAAGTGTGGCAGCGGTAGTGAGGTTGGCCCAGGATCGGACATTATTTCGTTCTGCTGTGCATGGGGTCAATATGAGTTGGTTCCGACTCGATGGCACCTGACAACAACAACAACAAGCCGTACAGTATCACACCAGGACTCCAAAAATCTGCATGTACTGTGTCTTTAAGGAGCTCTGGTAGCTAACCTCGGGACAGCAGTTCGAAACTACCAGCCGTTCCATAGGAGAAAGACGAGGCTTTCTGCTCCCATACTGATTTATAGCCTTGAAAACCCTATACAGGGTCACTATGAATCTGAACCAATTGCACAGCACACTACCACCATCAAGCTGTGAGTCGCTGAGAGTCGGCACTAACTCTATGACACTTAACAAGAAACCCTACTGTGTGATTTCTGTTTCCTGACCGCGTATGTATTTGTGTGTCCTAGTGTGTGTGTTTGATGCCCGGACTATTTCTAATAATACCATGTCCACTAAAAGTAACCCGAAGGCTCAGAGAAATGACTGCTTCTAGTCCCGGGCAGGGTGAGTAAAACAAGACAAGGCTGGAGCACCTTTTTAGGCCAGAAAGTGAATATAAAACACCCCCAAGGATGAAGGTGCATCGAAGACTCAAAGTCAGTTTGAGGGGGCTTTCACTGGCCAAATCTGGGATAATCTGAGCAAAATTGGGTGCATATAATTGGGAATAATCTTTTAAAAGAAACTGAAATCCATGCATTTGTGATGAATGGATGCACGGATGGAAGAACAGGCAGGGAAGAAGAAGACTCCTAGAAGAGAATGTTAACTGCCGACAGTCTCGGGAGGAAGTGCCAGACTTGGAAAATCACCATTTTACAACCCTTATGGCAGACACCATTATCAGAAGGGTACCCCGGAGAAGGGCATTAGGATTGATAAAGTGGAGGGTCAGTGAAAAAGAAGACGCCCAGTGAGATGGATTGACAGAGTCGCAGCAACAATGGGCTCAAACCCAGGAACAATGGTGAGGAGGGCGCAGGCCCAGGAGTGTCTCAGTCTGTTGTACATGGGATCACTATGAGCCGGAACCGACTGGATGGCGTTGTAAAGACTGGTTTCAGCAAGACTATCAGTGGATATGAAATCTAGGCGAAAATCTTGACAAGGAGCAGGATATCTTCATGGTTTTAAAGTGCATCTCCCCAGACCATTAATCAAACGTGACGAGAACAATGGTAAAGTACACAGCAGAGAAATGGAACAACACCTGGGCCAGGTGAGTCAAAGTAACTTCACTAATAGAGCACACGACACCAGATACACAACACTTGTGTAGTACTTCACTGCAGATAAAGCTGAATCCAATCACTAGGGAACAAAACCCACACCAATTCAAAATGGTGGGGCATTCTAGCAGAGGCTGTATTTTTCTAAAAGCTCAGGAAAGACAAAAAAAAAAGAATCTGTTCTGGATTCAAGGGACCTAAACATACACGAGAAGGAACTCTGGTAGCGTAGTTGTTACGAATAGGGCTGCTATCCTCAGGGTCAGCAGTTTAAAACTACCAGCTGTTCTGCAGGAGAAAAATGAGGCTTTCTGCTCTCGTAAAGATTTATATTCTCAGAAACCCTGTACAGGGTCACTATGATTTGGAAGCGACTCCATGGCACACAACAACAACAAACATACACAAGAGCCTTGAGTGGCACTGTAGGCTGAGCATGGAACCGATCACCAAAAGTTTACAGAGTTCCTACCCACCAGCTGCTCTCACAATCCCTATACAGGGGCACGGAGTCAGAACAGAAGCAGCCGCATGCAAAAACCACAGCAAACATGTGACTACGTGAAGCTAAGGGCAACACGAAAGCCTAGTCTAGATTCAGCGCTGGAGCTCAATAAATAACACATTTAAACAGAACAGCTTATAAAGGTCATGAGATTTGATGGCCCTTTGACAGAAGTGGAATACGGACATTCAATGAAAGTCTTAAATTAGCACTGACACTCCGGAAGCTCTTCACTGCACTGCAGTTATGAGAGAGAAGTCTGAGGATGTAAATGCTGGAGTATTTCAGGGCAAAGCATCGGGACCTATGCTCTCAAAGGACTCAAGGGGGAATGTAGAGAGATATACAGATAAATAGAGTTGGTGGTAGTGGCGTCACGTTGATTCCGACACAGTGACTGCATGTGACCATGCAAAACTGCTCCACAGGGTTTCCTGGGTTGAAACCTTTACCGTGTGGCGCTGTAGGTAAAGCACTGGATCGTAAGGTCAGTTTGAACCACAATGTCGGTAGTTCAAACTCCCCAGCCACTCCTCGAAAACCCTATACAGGGTCGCTATGAGTAGGAAAGAACTCGATGGCACTTAACCATCTTCACAAGAGCAGAGTAACCCGTCTTTTCTTCCATGGAGAAGCTGGTGGTTTCAAACCACTGATCGTGGGTTAGCAGTCAGTCTGCTGACCACAGGGGCTCAACAGATGATGGATGGATGGACCACACAGATGTGTATAAAGTCGTTTTCCTCTGTCACATGGGGTCTCTATGAGTCTGAATGCATGGTACCTATAGCTGTGCTGGTGTGGCACTGTGGGTTAATGCGCTGGACCTCAAAGCTGGTTGAACCCACAAGGTCAGTGGTTCAAGCTCACCTGCCACTCTTCTGAAACCCTATACAGGGTCACTGTGAGTTGGAACTCACTCAAAGGCATATAACAACATAGCTGTAAGACAAGCGCTAAACTGCAAACCACAAGGTCAGAGGTTCAAACCTACGAGCTACTCCTCAGAAACTCTGTATAAGGTCGCTATGAGTTGGAAGCGACTTGATGGCACAAAAACAATGGTGGAGTGAACCTTTTCATGTCTCTTCTAGCCACAGTCTGCAACTCCCACCAAACAATGTTTTTGTCCTCATGGGTCTGGAACATGGTAGAAGATGCTGATGTTGTTGTTGTTAGGTGCCATTGAGTCAGTACCGACCCATAGCAACGTTATGCACAGCAGAACGAAATACTGCCCAATCCTGGGCCAACCTTATTACTGTTGCCACGCTTGAGTCCATCGATGCTGGCACTTGGCCAATCCATTTCATTGGGTGTCTTCCTCTTTTTCTCTGATCCTCCACCTTACCAAACATGACACCCTTCTCCAGTGACTGGTCCTTCCTGACAATATGTCCGAAGTATGAGGGACGAAGTTTGGCCATCTTGGCCTCTAAGGAGCACTCTGGCTGCACTTCTTCCAAAACGGATCTATTGGTTCTTTTGGCAGCCTATGGCACTTTCAATATTCTCCTCAAACACCATAACTCAAAAGCATCAATTCTTCTATGATCTTCCTTATTCACTGTCCAGCTTTCACATGCATATGAGGTGATTGAAAACACCATGGCTTGAGTCAGGTGCACCTTAGTCCTCAAGCTGACATATTTGCTCTTCAACAGTTTAAAAAGGTCTTATGCAGCAGAGTTGCCTAATGTAATTCGTCGTTTGATTTCTTGACTGCTTCTTCTGTGAGTGTTGATAGTTGATTCAAGAAGATCCAAGAAGATGCAGATATGATTATATTATTCAGCTGCAAGTGGTTAACTTTTAACTGTGACTGCAAAAACCTGAAACCCTAACATGTAAACAATGAGCCATTTCTGAAGCAGGGAAGGGGAATCTCACTACCATCTAAGAGCCAGGAAAGGAGTGTGTCCTTTGGACCCAGAGATCCCTGTGCACTGAAGCTCCTCAACCAGGAACAGAAATCTGGTGACACTGGAGGAGTGGTAGAGGAGTAGTAGCAGCAAAACCAAGAACCAGAGCAAGCAAGAAACAGAGCTGTGGGCTTCCCAGCTCACAAAGCAAAAGTAAAGCTGAGTGACTCGGGACTAGAGGCTTAGCTGCAGAGCAGGGTGCCTCCAGGCATTTAATTTGGGGGGCCAGGTTCGCTGACCCATGGAGCTAGAATCAAGTGCCTTCAGGCTGTATGTTCTGTGGGTATTTCTCACCAGTCCTAAAAGAGCTTTGTAACTCTGCGGGTTGTGTGTGCATTGTAATGAATCATCCAGCCCAGCTGAGCAGAGGGTGCTGCTGGGGGGGTTGGGGGGGGGGGAAGGAGGTGGTAGGTGAGGTTTTGGGCAGCACCTGAAGATGGTACACACATAATGTGTATATATATACAGATAGACACAGTAATATAGATAGATAGATAGATAGATAGATAGATAGATAGATAGATAGATAGAGAGAGAGATACACACATAGTGTATGTGTGTGTGTATATATATATACATATATACATATACAGGTACACACACCATGTATACATGCACAGGTACACACTGGTGTATATATGTGTGTATATATATATGCATATACATGTACAGGTACACACATCATGTGTGTGTATATATGCATATACATGTACAGGTACACACATCGTATATGTGTGTGTGTGTGTGTGTGTGTGTGTATGCATATACATGTACAGGTACACACATCGTGTATATGTGTGTGTATATATGCATATACATGTACAGGCACACACATCATGTATGTGTGTGTGTGTGTGTGTATATATATATATAATGTAAGGTACACATGTATATGTATACTTACATACATATACAGGTACAGGTACACACATGTATGTGTGTGTATATATATGCATATACATGTACAGGCATACACATCGTGTGTGTGTGTGTATATATATGCATATACATGTACAGGTACACGCATAGTGTATACATGTGTGTGTGTGTGTACATATATGCATATACATGTACAGGTACACACATCATGTATATGTGTGTGTATATATGCATATACATGTACAGGTACACACATGTATATGTGTGTGTATATGCATATACATGTACAGGTACACACATCATGTATACATGTACAAGTACACACTGGAGTATATATATGTGTGTGTGTATGTATGTGTGTGTATATATATATATATATATATA
>NW_006408635.1:7571440-7607667 GCF_000296735.1 Chrysochloris asiatica | reverse complement strand
CAGCCCGATTCGTAACCACTACGCTACCAGAGCTCCTTATATATATATATATGTATATATATATATATGCATATACATGCACAGGTACACACTGGAGTACATGCATAGACAGCACACTCAGGCATGAGTGAAAACGACAATAAAGCAGTAGGTTTGCCCTGAGGGATTTGTAGTAAATGGTGACTGTGCTTTGTACTTTCGTTAGACTTTTATGTAAATCTGAAATTATTTCCAAATACGATTTTCAGTCTTTACCCAAGGCTCTAAGCCATGTATTAATAAGATCTCTGGGGTAAGCAGATACCACCACCACAGTCCTCCAAAAAAGCCAGACCTCTCTAAAACTGCACAGGTCAATAGGACAGACCTGGCCTCATGTAGAAAATTAGCCTTGAGTTGCGGCTAGCATCAATGAAGATTTCTAAATTTTAATATAAAAACAAACATAAATGCCATCATTCATAATTTTTATGTTGATTACATTTTGAAATTAAATCTGTATTGTTGTTGTTGTTAGGAGTCAGTTTCGACTCTTGGAGACCTTATGAACAACAGAATGAAATAGTACCCAGTCCTGTGCCATCCTCACAGGTGTTAAGCTTGAGCCCACAGCTGCTGCTACTGTGCCAATCCACCTCGTTGAGGGTCTCACTCTTTTTCGCTGACCCTCCACTTTACCAAGCATGATATCCTTCTCCAGGGACTGGTCCCTCCTGATAATATGTCTGAAGTATGAGAGTGTCACCATCCTGGTTACTTTTTCCAACACAGACCTGTTTGTTCTTCTGGCAGTCCATGGTGTGTTCAATGGTACTATTTGGGATATACTGGGCTATATACAATATATTTGGAGTTCTTGTGTGGTGCTACGGGATAATGCACTAGACTGAAAACTTGGTTTGAACCACAAGGTCAGTGGTTCAAAGTCATCAGCCGCTCCTTGGAAACCCCATACAGGGTCACTTCGGTGAATTAACTCAACAAAACTTTACAACAACATACAATATATTGTTAAAATTAATTTTATTTAACATAGTTTTTTCAATGAAGCTCCTAGAAAAATTTTAAATTACGTATGTGGTTCCGATTTTCTCTTTCTTTCTAAAATAAGCACTTGAAGTATGTCAATTTATATTACAGATCTAACTCTCCTAAAGTCATTTCAATCCTGAACATAAAGTAGATAACCGACTGTTTCATTATTACTATTTAAGTATATTTACTGATGAAGGTCAAAGACCACAGCCTTCGGTATGGTTTGCATCTCAATGTAAAGAAAACAAAAATTCTCACCACTTGGCCAATAAACAGCACTCTTATCAACGGAGAAAAGATTGAAGTTGTCAAGGACTTCATTCTTCTTGGATCAACTATCAACACTCATGGAAGCAGCAGTCAGGAAATCAAACGACATATTGCATAAATCTGCTGCACGAAATCTTTTTAAAATGTTGAAGAGCAAAGATGTCAGCTTGAGGGCTATGGTGCACCTGACCCAAGCCATAGTATTTTCAATCACCTCATGTGCATGTGAAAGCTGAACAGTGAATAAGGAAGACTGTAGAAGAATTGATGCTTTTGAGTTATGGTGTTAGAGAATATTGAACGGGAGATGGGCTACGAAAAGAACCAACAGATCTGTGTTGGAAGAAGTGCAGCCAGAGTGCTCCTTGGAGGCCAGGATGGCCAAACTTGGTCTCTCATATTCGAACATGTTGTCAGGAAGGACCAGTCGCTAGAGAAGGAAATTATGTTTGGTAAGGTGGAGGGTCAGAGAAAAAGAGGAAAACGCCCAGCAAAATGGACTGGCCAAGTGGCAGCATCAATGGACTCAAGCATGGCAAAAGTAGTGAGGTTGGCCCAGGATCAGGCAGTGTTTCGTTCTGCTGTTCATAAGGTTGCTATGGATTGGTACTGACTCGATGGCACGTAACAACAACAACAACATTTAAATATATTTAAGATAAAAGGAAAATTTAACACCAAATTACATATAGCTTAATTCTCTAATTAGCCACAAATGCCACCTATGGTGAATTACCCAAAAAAAACGTAAAATAAGTAAAATCTAAAATTGGGACAACAGCAAGTGAATGAATTGATGATATATGGTTTATACAATTTTGGTTTTGAGTTCACTCTGAACAAAACTAACTTCTCAAGTCCTAACCATTAACTCACAGATTCTCATATATAAAGTCACCGAATAAAGAAGGTGACAACGGGTTTGGATTGAGCCTCCAGGGTTTCTTACTTTCCAGTGTAAAGGAAGGGTCTGGTTAATAAACTCTTCTTTAAACTCTAAATGGAAGACGTAAAGAGAGAAAAGTATAGTGAATGCTAAGACACATGCGAGGGCCCTTCTCTTAACTCACTTTTGGAGGACTCAGACTGGGGGGCAGTGGGGAGGGTTGCGAAAGGATGAAAAGGAGCTTGACTGAGTCTGCTGCAGGACCGAGCGCCCCAGGAAAGGATCTCCTCTATATTGTAGTCAACCCAATATAACTAGGCCAAGAGGTAAAAACCACACATGTCCATGAGAATTCATAAAACAGCAATAATGAGGAAGAGAAACCAAATGTAGGTTCCAGAAGGTCTAATCAAAACACCAGCAGTACAACAGTGGGCAAAATGCACAGCATGCATGTTTCTGAAGTTCAGAGTCACACATGTGGGAAGCCCCATTAGAAACACCAAACTGTAGACCAGTGCAAGTTCTCATGGGCTCATACCCCCTTCCACCCTATCCTATGCAACAGCCCAGAGACGGGGCTTCCACTGACTTCTAGATGTAACCCTCTTATTAACAGGTGATCCCTACTGCCCAGTGCCCTAAGGATCCAGTGACCTCTTTACACCTAGAAGTCTGATGTGAAGGACCATGGCTACCTGGAGTCAGATTCTGTCGCTCTGGGTAGAAGCAAGAAGGCTGATAAACTCTGTATAAAATGCAGAGAACAGACAAGGCACAGACAGAGACTGGCTCTTCAGTATCCTACCATTGTTCAGTGTCAAGTCAGTTCCACCTCATAGCCACCCCATGCACAAGAGAATGAAACACTGGCCAGCCCTGCCCCATTGTTGCAGCCACTGGGTCAACCCATCTCTTTGAGAGCCTTCCCCCTTTTCCATTGACTGTTTACCAAGCATGATGCCCTTCTCCAGGGACTGGTCCCTCCTCCTGGGCCACAGTACATGAGACCAGGTCTCACCATCCTCGTTGGTAAGGAGCACTGGCTGGACTTTTACCTACGACAGATGGATTCATTCTTCTGGCAGTCCTGATAACTCTGTTTTCTTTGCCGACACCATAATGCAAAGGCATGAATTCTTCAGATACAAGTTAAGAACACATAAATTAGGTTTCCGACACCCGAGAATCCTAAGGCTAAATAATAGACTCAAGCCCAGCCTGGACACCTCTCACCTTCCCCCGACTCCTCACTTGCCTTGTCTTCCCTCCCCTCCCCACACTGAGCCACTAGGAGGAAGCTTCTCTACAGAGGGGTCATGTCTCCACTGCTGTGGTCTTCTAAGAAAGAGCCACAGATGGTGAAAAAAAAACAAGGAAGACAGTTTGACAATGAAACAGGAAGTAATACTTGAGTGCTTTTATATCCCAAAGTGTTGTTATTGTTGTTGTTAAGTGTTGTACTTAGGTTTCAACTCACAGTGACCCTGTATAGGGTTTCTAAGGAGCGGCTGGTGAGCTTGAACCACCAACCTTGCAGAGCAAACCAGCTTGGCAGTCCAGTGCATAACCCCACAGCACCACACCTGGACTCCATCTCAAGGTGTGGGATAAGCATTTTATCATTTAATCCCCACTACTGACTGAGAACCACAAGGTTGATGGTTTGAGACCATGCGTCACTCCACGGGAGAAATATAAGGCTTTCTGATCACACAGAGATTTACACTATACAAGGTCACTGTAAGTTGGAACCAACTCCATGGCACTTTAAAAAACAACCCAATTTAAGGGGCAGGTATAATCACTTCCATGTAGATAATGAAACCAAGGCACAAAGAAGTAGAAGTAACTTGGCCAAAGTCACCCATAAAGTTGTTGTTAACTGCCATCCAGTCAATTCCGACCCTCTGTAGGGTTTACGAGGAGCAGCTGGTAAACTTGAACTGCCAACCTTGCAGTTCAAGCGGCTTTGCAGTCTGGCGCATTAACCCACAGCACCACACCAGGACTCCACACTGAAAGTGGCTTGGCTCAAATCCAAGCTGTCTACTTCAGAACTCCAGGTGTCCACCTACTAATAAACCCTGAGGGCAGGTTATAGCATTAAGGAACTATTTATTTGCCCAGGACTTTGGTAATAATCTCACTCACTCTCATTCTAATGTGATGTAACTTCAAGCTACTTCCCTGGGAGACTATTACCAAAAAAAAAAAAAAAAAAATCACTCTCTGTATCCTCGTCCCCCTGCTCCCCAAAAAATACACCCAGCAGACAGACAGTGCTTCCCTGTGTGCCTCTAGTACCTTCCGATGTGAATCATTTATTTCTATTAGGTGGGGAAAGCAATCACACGAAACAAATGGTTAAGGGGAAAAATGAACACCACCATTATTCTGATGAATTCTATTTTCTTAATGAAATATTACGGCTATTCTGTTCTGTTTATTGTTCAGGGAAAAATAAATCTACATTTAATGCCTCTAGGAGCCTTTAACAAACCCTTTTGCAGGAAACGTGTGATTTAAGATGTCAAAATACAAATGATGCTGACCCTTCTCTGGGAAATCGCCTCAAAAGAGCCATAAAGTTGGAAACAGAAATACCTTATGATCCAGCAATTCCTCTACTTGGCATATATCCACAAGAAATACGAGCCATAACACGAGTAGATATATGCACACCAATGTTCAGAGCAACACTGTTCACAACAGCAAAGAGGAGACAGACTAAGTGCCCATCAATGGAAGAATGGATAAACCACCTTTGGTATATACACACAATGGAATATTATGCTACCATGAAGAATAACAAGGAAGCTGTTAGCTATCACATAACATGGATGGACCTTGAGGACATTATGCTGAGTGAAATGAGTCAGTCACAAAAGGACAAATATTTCATAAGACCATTACTGTAAAAGCTTTAAGAAAGGTACCCATACAAAAATGGGGGGAAAAAAGAAGAAAAAGAAAGTTCTTTGTTGGTTACCATTGGGGGGGTGAGGAGGGGTGAGGGTGGAGGGAAGGGACAGTAGCATACAGGGTAGGGGACAAACACATCATACATAGTTTGGGTGCTGGGAAGAACAATACACAAGAAGGGGGAGGGGGTGGAAGAAGAAGGTAGATAGGGGAACACTGAGGTAGGTTTGCATGGGCTAAATAGGACAGAAGTAAATAGTGATGTATGCTCAACCTTGGAACAACAGGGCTCTGTGATACAGGGATCGAGGCATACTCTGAAGAGAGGAAACAATGTTAAGATGCTTGACTGTCTTTACGAATATTGGTTTCCCTTGCCTACTATTGTAAAATAGATACTTGAGTTGGATACAAAGGAACATCGAGAAACATGATTAGAAAAAGCTTGTAAGCCCATCTTCAGCCTATAACTGATTAGAATACCTAAAAGGGATTCTAGAACTTGCCTAGTGAAATAGGCCTCTTCTGGAGCCTTTGCAGAGTATAGTACCTTAGGTGGAATCCTGAGTCCCATCCAGAACCATCTGGGTAGGACATTCCCACTAGAAAGGACAAGCAGACCAGCCTGGAACAGATGGAGGAACAGAAGATACTTCTTAAAAGAAAAAGCAGCAGGAAAAATCCAAAACAAAAATGGCAGTCTGGCCACTACAAGAACGAGCAAGTTGTTCACCGAGGAGCCATCAAGGCGAGCAATCAAGTCCCTGAAGAACAAACCCCCTTCCAGGACTGAAACTCAAAGGGAACACATAAGCAGGCATGTAAGCTTTCTGACGACCATGTTGGTCTACTGGTGAGTAGAAGAGGGGGAAAGGCAGCAATGAAGAAATGGGCTGAGTTCAATCATGTTCCATAGACTCTTGTTGACCTGGAGATGAGAGAGAAAAGAAGAAGGGCTAGTTGGTCTGAAGTGTGGTAAGACCTGGGGACCGCTAAGTTCATGGACAAGGACATAGCCACAGAGGGCTAGAGCTCAGAGTGAAGCATCCAGCTGATATGAAGTGAGGGGCGATGCACAAGAACACCCAAACTTGCAGACAGTACCCAACTGACCTAGCCTCGATGGCTTGATAATCAGAACTACAAGAAGAGAAAAAAGCAATTTTTGATAAAGGAAACAAGTGTAAATTGCTACAATTTGATGAACTTAATCTATACTTATGGATGTAGTAGCTCAAAGTACTAACTGAGAGGGAAGGAGTCTTCACATCAAGCATCAATCCTACCCCCTCTGTGTATAGGGTAGATAGGGATGTGCAACTTAAGACATTGACTATTTAAAATAAGGGGGTGATAAAGGCATGTAGTGACTGGCTTACAAGTTTTCAAGAGGGAGTTTAGTTTAAGAGTGTGTAGGGGAAGACAGAGTCCCCACTGAATAGTTTTCATCTTGTCTAGATGGGTCTGGTTAAAAGAGATGGGGATAAAATTCTTATGATTCAATAGTGAGTAGTTATCATGACTAATTATGACTGTCACAACTGTAAAGGTAGACGTTTTGTAACAAAAATGGAGGAGTAGTTAATTTTATAATCCAGAAACAGAAGACCCTAGGACCATTATGGGAGAAGAGCACAAGCAGAATGCGGTACATTATCCAGAGAAGCATAGACACCAGAGATGGAGGCAGAGATGAGGACATGAAGAGAGGGAACAGCTGAGGATTTTAGATTCATGGAAAGAAAAAGGCTGTGTGCTGGTGGCCAGGAGGTAGGCTTGCAGAATGTGTCCTTTGGTGTAAATGATTGTATATTCCTGAATGTTTTTGTGTACATCCCCCTCACCAAAAACAACAACAACAACAACAACAGAACCCAGAAGGAATAGAAACAAATACTGTTGAATGATGATGCACAGAGGAGATTGTAATCACTGCAATGGAATGATGGTGCAAAACCATCTCCCACGTAAACCATCACTGTTCACAATAAAAACTTTAAAATTAAAAAAAAAAGGAGAGGGAGCCTGAAAATGTTTCGCTTTGCTGAGGGGCCGAAACCCAGACCCCAAGCCCTGGGTCCATGGAGAAGTGGCAGCTGGAGAAACAGGAGATGGGGACACATGGGGAGATACGGAGAGACATCCTAGAAAGGTGTCTGGGTGCTGCGGGAGGTGCACATGGAGATTCTTGTGGGCTTACAGAAGGGAAGGCACACAGGCATGGGTTCAAATCCCAGGCCGCCGTTTAGCTCTGTGACCTTGGATGACTTCCTCACCATCCCTGAAGCTCTGATGCACCCTCTGTGTGGTGGAGTCAAAACTACACAGCTGACATGACGTGGATTGAGGATACACAAAATGATGGGCACAAATCTCACAAAGAATCACGGACACACATCATAAGGTAATGGTCATCCGCAGCAGTAATGTTGTACACAACGAACCATTGCTCTGTCTCACACCATCTTCACAATCGTTGGCACCTTTGGGTCCACTGTTTCGGCTACTGTGTAGGGCCTTCCAACCTAGGGGGCTCATCATGCAGCACTGTACTGGACAATATCTTGTTCCGACCCACTGAAGAAGGGTGTCGAGCCTGTCTTCCTAGTTTTAGAGGTGAACCCTGTCTCCCGTGAGAGACCCTGCTAGTGTTTGACATACAGGCCGCATAGTTTCCAGGATTGTAGCAGCATGCAAGCCTCTATGGCATGGTGCATTGGCCACTGGACGGTGGGGGTGGTAACATCATTCCCACCCAAATGGGACCCATCTTTGACAGCTGGCACCTTTGGGCAGGAGCACTGCCTCTCTTGTCCTGGTTCTCGGACACACTGCTTACAGCAGGGAAACCTCCTAGTCCACCTTCCACAGGGGGCTCTCCCACCACTGGGGCCCCAGCATGGCACCCACCACCCAACTTCTCATGACTGGCCAGAAGACAGCCCCCCAGGAAAATGGAGTGTACTCGGGGAACTTTGAAAGGCATCACTAAGGGATCAGGTAGACTTCATTCATACACGTCTCTACCCCATCACTCTGAGGATTCTTTTATTCCCTTTTCCACCCAGGAAACCATGCTAGCAGGTCTGTCTCCAACATCTGTTTCACTCATAATATACTAAAAATGTATCAGCACAAAGTTACAGAGAGTCTGAAGGGCTTTGGAACCTGTTATAGACATCATTGAAGCCATATTCAAGGCAGCCAAGAGCTCCTCATGCCCCCTGGTCCACTGACTGCACGGACAAACTAGCAGCCCCTCTTCTCTGAGTTCAAGGTACTTGTGTGGACAGGGCAGGTTTCCCAGCAGGGAGTATCTTTTCTCTTGGGGAGGGGGAATACAGGAAAGCTGTTTTTAAATCTCAAGGCGGAAATGGTATTACAGTTATCAAGTCAATTCTGACTCATAGGGACCCTGTATAGGGTTTCTGAGGCTATATATCTTTATAGGAGCAGAGAGCCCCATCTTTCTCCCATGAAGCTGCTGGTGGGTTTGAACTGCCAACTTTGTGATTAGCAGTTCAGTGCTTATCCTACAGCACCACCAGGGCTCCTGAGCATGTTGTGATGTTGTTGTTACTGTTGTCAAACACCGTCGAGTCAGTTCTGACTCATAACGACCCTGTATAGGGTTTCCAAGAAGCAGCTGGTGAATTTGAACTGCCGAATTCATGGTTCAAACCAACCTTGTGGTCCACTGCTTTATTCCACAGAGCCACAAGTACCACACCAGGACTCCAGAGTGTTAACATAGACTCACATAAAGAGATGCAGATGGTTACATCACCAGGAGAGCCTGGTAAGGTGAATCGTGAATGCTAAAGCACTAGTCCAGTCTCTGTTTTTCAGACAGGTCACAGCACACGCTTATGTTAACTTTCCAAACGCAAAACAGCTACATGCTGGGTGCAATCAACCAGAAAGGCCTAGCTGAGTGTTTGCAGAAATTGAAATTACCAAGACCTTTGGCCATGGAAACTGCTCCAAGTACAGAATGCCTGAGTGAATAGAAGCCCCAGTAAAGACCACATGTTTCACAGCATGTAATTATGGACGCAGACCACGAATACGGTCAAAAGAGGGTGACTGACTGTTCAAGAGCGGGCAAAACGGACAGGTCCTGGCCTTGGGCACCCACTAGCCAGGCATCTCTCTGGGGAGGCGAGAGTTCAATCTGCCCAGCTGAGTAACGTTAACTCGCCAGGTAGAGGCCAGGGCACCGCACACATCAACTGCTCAGAATTCAGTTTACTCTTCTCGCATCACAAGGGAAACTACTGAGACTCCAACAGTATCTCAAGGCCCAGCTTAACGGTGATCTTGAACACAGAGGCGAAGGGAAGTTTCACCCCTAATTCACTGAATATCCTAATAAAGTGCAGCAAGAGATATCCAGGTACACACCTGACTTTCATCACTTCACAGGGAGCTCCAGACCAGTTGAACGCAGGACTGACTTTACACACAGACTGCAATAGAGACCCGCTGGATATACATGCATCTTCAAATCCTAACTGTGAAACACAAATCAAGGACACTGAACCTGGCCTCGTGGTGAGGAAGGAACCGCTGAGGAGCCTAGTAACAGCCTGAGGTCTGCCGTGCGGTGTCTTCAGAGTCCATCCACGGACACGGCACTTCAGTATTTTCAAAGGCCTTTCCAAAAACTAGCATTGTTTTGATTTTCAAAAAAGGGCTTGTTTCTATGAAACCAAGAGTAAACTAGTGACCAGAGTCCAGGTGTGGCACTGTAGGATAAACACTGGACTGTTAACACAAGGTTGGTGGTTCAGACCCACCAGCCACCCACAGAAACCCTGTACCGGGTCGCTATGGGTCAGAACCAACTAGACGACACTTCACAACAACAACAAAACTAGTGACTTGAACGATTTGGCTATCAGCTAGTTAAGTACTAGAACATCCTGAAATCTGCAAAAGCAGGCACCGAAAGCACAAAGGCCGAACAGGCCATCATGAAAGGAGAGCCACGCGTCCACCGCTGGCAGCCACTACACACGGAGTCTCTACTGCACCTGCATTCTTGTGGTGGTTCTGTGCCGCGGAGTCAAGTTCCAACTCATAGTGACCCTGTACAAGATTTCCGAGGCTGTGAATCTTTACGGGAGCACAAAGCCTCATCTTTCTCCCACGGAACTGCTGATAGTTTCTAACTGCTGGCCATGAGGTTAGCAGCCTGATTTATAAGCACTACGCTACCAAAGCTCCAAGCTCCGTAGACATTCTTTAGTATTTTAAATCCCATATACGTATTTCTAAACCAAAAGTGGCCCCCAAATCTCTCCTAAGCTCCAGAAGGCTGGCATCTGTCATGCAGCGATGGAGACACAGTAATGGGCTCTCCCACCAGGGGTCCTGGCCTTACAGATAGTAGGGGAGGCAGCCACCTAGGAGCCCAGACTCACAGTGCAGTGCAGAATGGACACCTAAGACCAAACTGCAATGGACAGCATTCTCGTCTTCTAGAAATCACACAGCTTTTTTTTTTGCACTTGTGACATAGGACATATAGTGTTTTTAGGAGAGAGCAAAACTGATTAAAGTGCATTGTTGTTGTTGTTGTTTAAGCTCCGCTGAGTCACTTCTGACTCACAGAGATCCTGTATAGACCGGGTTTCTGAGGAGCGGCTGGTGAGCTTGAACCATTGACCTTGTAATTCAAACTGACCTTGCAGTCCATTGCATTAACCCACAGCTCCACACTAGGGCTCCACTAGAGGTTTTTTGTTTTTTGTTTTCCCCAAAGAGTACTTTAATCACCCTTGAAAACTAAAGAATGGGAAGAAAAACAGAAGATCATATTTTGGTGTCATTATTCACAGATTAAAATAGGTAATTCTAATACCACATCCTAATACCTGATTTCAGCTTTATGTTTCTACTGGAGCTGACAAAACAAGAATAAAGTGGTTTAAGATTCAACTTGTTTCTTTTACCCATCCACCCCAAGCAAGCACGGTAACCAAATAGGGACGGGACTATCCTAGCTAACTAAATCCCAACAACTGTGCTCAGTTGTGGAGAACCAGACTTTCCCCCCAGTTCCATAACCTTCTAATAAAATGACAGAAGACTGGAGCTTGAGAGGAAAATGAAAGGAATTAAGGTGAAATATTAAGAGAACAGAAACTTTAAGTAACATATCCGGGAATATGTGGACGACCCCCTTTCCAGCAGATGGACCCACTTAGACAGTAAAACAAAGGGGCGAGGAGAGGACTGCAATCCTCCCTAAAGTCCACGGGGACGAAGGGCAGTTTTTGCTCTCCACCTGACAGGGAGTGTGGACAGGTGAGAACACAACACTAGAGTTCAGTCCTTCTTCGTCACTGACATGCTACCTAGTTACTGTGCACCTACTTTTTATAAAACGAGATGTTGATACTGTGAAGTGCCATGAAGTCAGTTCCAACTCATAGCGACCCTGTGTAGGGTTTCCAAGGAGCGGTTGTTGGGTTTGAATCTCCAACTTTGCAGTTAGCAGTCCAACATTAATCCTACAGTACCATACCAGTGCTCCAAGTAAGAGACATAGACTTAAATAAAAAACAAACAATTACATCTCTTCTACACTAATACCCTCATCGCAGAGTTCATTTTAGGACAACTAACATGATCTTTTTCAACTTTAAATCATCCTTTCAGATTTCAACTTTAAAATGCTACTTGTCTGGAATTCGGTAAGCAAACCCACTACCTACAGACAGCCTTAAAGATCTCTCAGCCGTCGATCACATTCATATTTCCATTTTAGTCTCTATGCTTAGAACTCCTATGATGTTAGTCCTCAAGGCATTCCAAGAGTCCTGATTTGGTGCTGTAGGATAAGCTCTCAACTTCTAACCACAAAGCTGATGGTTCAAACCCATCAGCCACTCCTTGGAAACCCTGTACAGCGTCTCTATGAGTCAGAACCAAGTCCGCGGCACTTAGCAGCAAGCAAGACTTCCCCAGAGAAACAGGCATACAGAATGATGAGCAGTCTGTCTCCCACCTCCAGTGAGGACCAGTCAACCCCAGCCCACTGCTGCCCACAGGACAGAGACGCACAGCCCTATAAGGCTTCTCAGGCTGTCTATCTTGATGGCGTCCTTCCGAGCAGCTGGTTGGTTTGAACCTCTGACCCTGTGCCACGAGGGGTCCTCCCAGCCAAGCCTGGGTTAGGACTGTCACCAGAAAAACTCCCTGGGAAGTTGGCAGACTTGTCCAGGGGTGTACCTGGGCTCTTTCTGTGGACAGGCTGTATGTGACACTCACATATGCTCCTGACCTCTTTGGGATTTCTCCAGCTCCGTTAATAATCACTGACAGCCCAGGAGCACTACATCAGGCACCTGCAGATAACAGGAGCCTCCTGGTTCCCGAGGAGCCCACAGACAAGAAGATGCCTGAGACAAAGCATGCCCATTGCTCCAGGAAGGCCTGCTCAGGGCACAGACAGGACCAATGAAGGGAGCCAGGACAGCCCCGACTCCTCGTGTGAACCCACCTGTGAGGGAGCACATGCTGCCAGACCCGTAGGCCTGTCTGTCTGCTCTTGCGTGGAGAAAATGAAAAATCGCCACCAACCATGACGAGTGTGCATGACATCCACAGTATCTGTAAGAAGGTGTTTTCCCACAGAAAAACCATCCTCGGTCATTGTTTTCTGAACATAGTTAACATGACAGGTGTGTCCACCTGCTGGAGACATTTTTAAAAGAACTCTTTACTGAGACCTGAGTCCTCACTGTGCTTCGGAGCGTAAGGAGGACAGTAACTCTGAGAAGGTTATATAGTGTGTGGCACTGTATGGTAAGCAATGGCCTGCTAACAGACTGCAAGGTCAGCAGTTCAAACCTACCAACTGCTCCTTGGAAACCCTGTACAGAGTCGCTATGCGTTAAAACCCACTCGATGGCACTTAACAACAACAACAATCAAAGGTTTCAGGTCTGCCCTAGTAGCACAATGGTTAAGCGCTTGGCTGCTGAGAAGTTGGGTGGTTCAAACACATCTAGCAGCTCCCTGGGAGAAATGCCTGGTGATCTGCCTAGACAGACTAGACAACCCTAAGGGGGCAGTTCTAATCTATCACATGGGGTTTCTAAAAGTCGAAACTGACTTCATGCTATTAACAAGAACACAAGGTCTCAGAAGAGAAGCCTGGAACAGATGTCAAAGGATATCTTCTGTCCCAAATGCCAGGGAAGGCTGGTTTGGTTAATGGCAGCAGTTCTTTGGTCGTGTTCTGTAAGAGGTGTTTTCAGGAGCCTACTCTGACCACACGCCCAGAAAACTCGGCATAGTTATCAAATGTAAGCTATTTATTAAGATTATGAATTCTACTCATCTGTTTTCACTCCAGAGAATATAGTGGACATCATGTTACTGTAGGTACACTGGGGACAAGCACTAGACTGAGAACCAGAAGATCAGAGGTTCAAGTCTACTAGCCCCTCCTCAGGAAAAAAGTTTTCTGCTCCGGCAAAGATTGACGGCTTTATTTGTAAACCCTATACAGGGAAGCTATGAGTCAGAAATGACTGGGGAGCAATACACAACAACAACAACAACAGTGTGTCACTGCATAGTTCTAACAAGAGAACACACACTGAGAACAGCAAACTAGCCTACCAGGTGAATTTATTTATCAGCTTCAACTTACATAACTGAATAATCTTTATCATTAAAAATGGAATTAAGTGCATTTCTTAAGAAAAGTTTGTAAAAACATTTGCACACTAGTCACTTGTGAAACAAATGACCCCTCCCATTATCTTTTTTGAAACTCAGGCGTAAAATCAGCAAATTACAAGAGCCGACACCTGCAATTTGATTAGATTCTACAGCTAGAAATCTACTTAAAATATTTGCAATGGCTCCCTGACTGTGATTTTGAGGGACTGCAAATCTGCTGCACAGGAACTTTTTAAAGTATTGAAGAACAGAGATGTCAGCTTGAGGACTAAGGTGCGCCTGACCCAGGCCATGGTGTTTTCAATAGCCTCATATGGATGCGAAAGCTGGACAGTGAATAAGGAAGATCGTAGAAGAATTGATGCCTTTGAGTTGTGGTGTTGGAGGAGAATGCTGAAAGTGCCATGGACTGCCAAAAGAACCAATAGATCTGTTTTGGAAGAAGTGCAGCCAGAGTGCTCCTTGGAGGCCAGGATGGCTAAGCTTCGTCTCTCATACTTTGGACAAATTGTCCGGAGGAAACAATCGTTGGAGAGGGATGTCATGCTGGGTAGGGTGGAGGGTCTGAGAAAAAGAGGAAGACCCCTAACGGGATGGATGGGCCAGGTGGCATCATTGATGGACTCAAGTGTGGCAGCAGTAGTGAGGTTGGCCCAGGATCGGACAGTTTCGTTCTGCTGTGCATGGGGTCGCTATGAGTCGGTTCCGACTCGATGGCACCTGACAACAACAACGGATGGGGAGCCAGGTGTTTTTGTTTGGGTTTTGCTTGTGGTGGCAAGAAAGTGAAGTTATCCCTAAGCAATAGCTAGATGTGACTGACACAGCGTTCTTCCTGGAAAAGAAAAACAGAGAAAACTCTTTGAGGAATTTTTTCATGATTCCCAGAAGTGAAGAAACAAGCTCATAATTCTTTACCCAACATCCTTGTGGCCAGGGATGTTTTCTAATTTTTTTAATTTGAGGAAAGCACTACAAGGCCTAGGTCACAAATTACCTAATATCCACCAGCAGGGTCTGGGGCCACAGCTGTAATACAACACAGGTATTTCTGCAGCTAAAGGAGAAGAAAACGTCCCGCAGGTCAGGTCAGGTGGTGCCATTCAATTAGTTACCAAAATACTTTCCAAACTCTCTGAACCCTTGGATTCCACAACAGTGAATTTATATTTAACTCAATACAAATAAATAAATAAAATAAAAGCCAAGATACAACAACTGCCTTGGGAATAGTAGGAGGGGTAGCTAGAAGACGGTACAAACAAAAAGAGCCCACGTATACTCAACTCATGTCCTAATTAGGGTTAGGGGGCTAAGGCGGGTTAGCAATTGTCACTGTGTGCACTTTCCTGCGTGCATTGATCACAGTGCAGAGCTCTGGTGGCACTGTAGGATAAGCACTGGACTGCTAACCACAGGGGAGAAAGACGATGCTTTCTGCTCCCGTAAAGATAAACAGTCTCAGAAACAATACAGTGTTGCTATCAAGTGCTGTCAAGTCAGTTCAGACTTACAGCAACCTTGCCCAGGGTTTCCAAGGAGTAGCAGGTGAGTCTGAATCACTGCCCTTGTGTTAGCAGTCCAGTGTTTTTCCTACAGCACTACCTCAGGACTCCTCACTATAAGAAATGCAGACAAGAAAACTGCACACAGAGACAATCGCTAGCCCAAGCCTGTCCCCTAACATAGTCACTATGTATCACAATAGTGCTTTTTCATGTGCGTGTTTTTCCTAGACAGGGAATATATGGCTAACTATCTCCGTGAACAATCGTTGAGACCAGCGCCCGGCACCATGATTACTGAACATTTTGATCAGAGATTCCACAGAATCCTGATCAAAAGGGGGGAGCTGCAGAACAGAATTTCAAATTTTCATGGATTTCAGATTTCTGGAGCCATGGAAGCTGGATGAATCTTTGAGACTGTTGTGTGGAGATCATCTTTAAACCTAGAACCAAAAATATCTCCTGAAGTTTTAAAACCAAACAACAGTTCAGCTTAACTAGTAAAGAAAGACTGTCTGCCTTGTCTGTCATTTCAAAAACACAACTGACAGTATGTCTTGCCAGGAAGAAATTCAAGCTCCTATACAAAAATTAGGATGATGGAGAACACTTCTCTGCCACCATGAACTTCACAGCCTCTCTTCAAATGACAGAGGTGGTGACATCAGCAAATGTGAATGCTGGGACATTGTTTAAGGTCACAGGCCAACATTAAGAAGTTCTGCATTACTCAGTGAGCCACTATTTTCCAAGTGATATTACAAATTACGCAGGGCTAGAATTCCATTCGCGGTGCAAGAGAACAGTTGATTTTCACGTCATAGTACAAAATGTTTATTCATGTGGCTTGAATCTTTAAGAAACTGCCCCTTGTCAAGTTTTGGTGCAGCATTAGAGATACAGCCTCGCAGTTAACAGAATATGAAAATCTTCCTTTTCTCCTTAATAAAAAGGGAAAGGAATGTCTGCACTGACCATTGTTCTTTTAAGATCTATCAAGATGAGATCACACTGACAACAGTAACCTTCAAGATTACATAGGAAACTTAGGGAACCATGAGTTTATGTTCATGGGGGGAAAAAACTTGGAAAAGGAAGGAGAGAATGGTGGCACAATTTGAATTGTACAAACTGTTGCATTGGTACATGTTCTACTAAGCACATTCTCAAAAACAACAGAAATCAAATGAATTCTAAAAAGACAAGAACACAGATTTTTAAATAACTCGAATTAATTTTCAAAAAAGAAAAGAGGAGGAGAAGTTGACGAAAAATGGTTTAGTCCTGGATACAAATTCCATTTCTAATCCATACAAACTGCATGAACTTAGACAAGTTGTTTAACGTCTATAAGCCAGCGTGTCCTTACCTGTAACCCACCATAAAGTCTACTGTAATCACTACATGAGAAGAAGAGGCCGCAGGATCACCAATCATGCCCAGACATGGACATTTACCACAGAAAGTCCTACTACATCTCAGAAAACCAGGACAGTTACCCTAGTTGGCAGCCACACAATACATTTTAGCTATTGTCATCCTAAGATTGGAGTGCTGGCCTGGCGCTGCAGGATAATGCACTGGGCCGCAATTTCAGTTTGTTAACTCAAGTAAAATTTCAAAGTGGAAAATATCATATAGGTTATTTTCAATACTGAAATACTTAGATCATTGTCTGGGGGAAACGTCATTGTTGTGTGTCCTCAAGTCGATTCTGAATCATAATAGGAGTCACCTCTTTTGTGGTAAGCACAACTCTAAAAGCGCATGCCCTGGTGTGAATACCTGCTTAATTCCCTTCCCTGGAGTACAGTGAGTCTGACCTAATCAGGTGAAAAGCCGTTAGAGTGACTTGAAGGTACAGCGGATGCTCTCCTGATGGCCTTGAGGAAGCAAACTGCCCTGCCATGGAGAAAGCCGCAGGGCAGGCAACAGCGGGCGGCCTCTGGAAGCTGAGGGTTTCAGTCCTAAACCACAAAGAGCAGAACTCTGCCTACAGCTTGAATGAGTATGGACGAAGCCCCTGAGCCGCAGGCCAGATGCAGCCCCAGCCAATGCCATGTTCCCCAGCTACACCACGCCACGTGAGGGATGGGTACTAAGGCCGCCTGAGGTCATGGAGAGAGAGTGGGTGAAAAATGTGGAACAAAACCAAAATCATGAAACAGCCAGGCTTACTGGTCTGATGAAGACTGCTCGTCTGAGACTCTGAACCTCAGACACCTTTCAAGCCTAGAACTAAGGCCACTCCCGGGTATGGACTTTCAGCCAAACAACAGACGGTGAACAGGGCCGCCCAGAGTATGTACTCCTTAGAACAATCATTCCTACGAGATCAAAGGGCAGCATCCATCCAGCGATAGAACTCAGAAGGCAAGAAGAGCTGGGAAAGAAAGACAAAAGGAACCCTAAACACAGGGCGGAAGCAGGACGAGCGCTGTTACACTGGGGACGGCACTCAGTGTCACCAAACGTGTCTACATTGTTGGATGGAAAACCAGTCTGCACGGTAAACTTCACCCAACACAATAAAAAGTTGGATTAATTAATAAGTGTTGTTCAAAGACACTAACTTTGTGATCATTTGTTACATAGCAATAGAAAACGAATGCATCTTCTAAGAGAGTGTCTACTTCACAATTACAGAGAAAGAGCAGTATCTCTGTAAAGTGGTGCTGTAGAATAAGCACTGGACTGCTAACTACAAGGTAGGCATGAACTGCCCCTCGGGAGAAAAATGAGGCTTTCTGTTCCTGTAAAGATGGATGGCCTTGGAAAGCCTCTACAGGATTGCTATGTGGCGAGTCAGGATCAACTTGACAGCACTTCACAACAGTAAGATAGTAAACACAGATCACTATTCATATGTAGTACAGGAGGGTGTCAAAACATTCACGGAAAAATTCCATTATCTTTTCATTCCAATTTCCCATGAACTTTTTGAAGTAGCCCTCAAAGACATATTTATGTACACATGTGTGTATCTCCCTCCATGTAGTCGACAGAGAAGTATCGGAAAAAGATTCTCATTTCTTGCATAAAACTGCTTGTTTTAAAATAGGATTCAACCTCAAATTCAAAAGCAGTTTCTTAGTATATTACACTTAGACCGGGGAAAAAAATACCTGAAAATGCTCTCTGCTTCACAACGGAAGTGTTCACACAATGATGGTAGGAGTGTAGAATGGCCCAATCACTTTGGGAAATTGCTTGGCAATTTCTCCTAAGCCTAAACATACACCTCCCACTCAATGACTCAGAAACTCCACTCCTAGACATACACCCAGGGGAAAGAAGTCCACAGGTCCACACAAAGACAAGCACACAGATTTTCATAGCAACTTTAGTCAAACAGCTCAAACGGGGAGTGATTCCAATGCCCAACAGCAACAGAAGGGGCCAACTGTGGTGCAGGCAGTCCAGGGTCCACTCCTAATTTGGAATCTGGAGGTACATCAGAACAGGTGCCTAGTTCTTACTTAGTTTTACTTCAGCAGTTCAAACCCACCAGCTGCTCCATGGGCGCAGAGGAGGCTTTCTGCTCCCATAAAGACATACAACCTCAGAAACCCTATGGAGGGTGGTCACAATGAGACAGAACCGATTTGTTGGCAGAGGGTTTGGTTTGGGGGGTTGGTTTGTGGGTTTGGCAGCGGGTTTGGTTTGGGCTCAGACACTTCTTAATGATCTAACAGCTGCACATGAGCCAAGTAAAGGTGACTGATGAAAACGTGAGGGCAAATTTACGGAGTATTAAAGGGCAAGTGGGAGTTGGCACTAAGGTGGACATTTCTGACCCGGGAACAGACCAAGAGTGTCCATAGCCAAGGCACATCGCCCAGACCCTGTGTGGCGTGAAAAGACTCATTCCCGGGAAGTCCATCTGTGGAGCACCTCTCGGTGGGCAGGGCGTCAAGGCTGGGGAGGGGCCTGGGAGCCTGTCAGAGGGACAGAACTGCTGGGTATCTGACAGTGTTTGGAGGGTACGTGGGGGGTTGCACAGGCAAACCGTCACTGAGTGGGTACACTCTAATACATATTGTTAAGTGCCGTGGAGTCCGTTCCAACTCATACTGACCCTGTAGAGGTTTCTTTGCCAGAGCAGGAAGCCTCATCTTCATCCCGTAGGGCAGCAAGTGGGCTCGACCATCAGCCAATGCTTCTCCCACAGAGCCACCACGCTCCCCACTGTATGTTATACTTCAAAAAATTCTTGCCCTTTACAACAGCTATTCAATTACCACATCTAATGATGTTTTAAGATGTCTAAAATAATTATGGAGTCCTCATTAAAAAACATTCAAGTATGCCGGTGACAAGTGAAATATGAATACTGTCACCTTTTTTATTTACAATATATACCTCTGCTACAAATTACCTATGGTACTTTTCTTTCAAACAGAGTACCTTCCACTAGAGGCTTGCTAGGAGGTGGGACTGACTCCTGGGAATGGGTCTTTAACACTTAGGCACTGCTCAGGAACTGCTGGTGGAATGAATTCCAACAGATAATGTCACTGTTCATGTTTCAGAAGTCCAGAGAAATCTATGTATTATGTATAAATGCCTAGCATAATCTCAACTGAATATACTCAACACTATGGCTCTGGTCCAGTGACTGGCTTCATTCACCTCTGCTCAGTGAATTACCCTATTCATCTTCAAGTACAAGAAATACAAACTAGGAGTTTGAGGCAAGGTGCGGATCGCACATTGTCCCCCCCTTTGGACACTGTGACTCTCATATGGGAGCAGGAGACCTCTGCATTGGACACAGCCCTCATAGCAGGTGGGGTGAAACGACCATCTAATCAACCTTTTCAGGGCTCCTCTGCTGGGCAGCTCTCCACCCCCTGTGAAGATTCCAGAAAAGCAAACCAGACTGTGTGCAGGGAAATGGAAAACAGGCACCCTCAGGGAAGATCACAAGCATGTTTGTGTTCATGGGGGAGCCGAGGGGATCTCAAAAGGATCAAAGAAAAGGCCCCAGCAAGTCTGCAAGGTTACCTCGCTGTTGTGTCCACGCAGGTTGAAGTTGATCCTCTGGGGAGTATTCCTGTCCCTGCGGCAGTGGCTGGAGGTGAAGGTGACCCCCACAACGCCGCGACCGTTGCCTGTGGCCAGCCAGCCCTCCTCGTAGTAGCGCCTCCGGCACACAGGCTTCTCCTTCTCGCTCTTGGGGACACGCCCTTTCCAAGACAGGCAAAGGATGTTTGAGTCGCTGCAGAGGACCGGCCCATGTTCCACCGCTGCGTACATACTTTGTCTGGGATGAACCTGTCCTTAGAAAGCAATGTTTAAAAGCTAAATTCAACTTCTCTCATCAAAGTTTCTTTATTTGGGGGGTGCTGCTCCTCCGTGCTCCCCCTATAACTAAGACTAACCTGGACAGAATTAGAAGGTCAGTACTTTCAAAGATCCACCAAATGCATAGTGAGAAAAACGCCTCTATAAAAGACGATGGCCGTCTGCTGAGAAAGCACGATGCTTTAAAAAACCGCCGGGTGCGAGTCTGTGTTCGAGTCCTCAGAGGGGTAACTGACCCTTTGAGAAAGAGTGCCAATATGTGGCCAGGGAACACGTTTGTCTTCTTTTTCTTCAACACGGTTTTTCTTTTTTGGCCTGAGGTTCCAGTTTAGTGTACGATGATTCCAGAGACAAAGGGCAGCAAATACATAGATTTCAAGTAACGTAAGGCTTTTATGAGTCGCCCTGGCTGGGGTGTTTCCTTCCAGGGTTCAGATGCAGAGGCAGCATGTCCTCGATCATTCTTCTCGGCCAGCGTGTTTAGGGACCAGACCAAGTCCTGCTGCTAAAGCTGAAGAAGATTGCATAAAGGGAGGAAAAGGCACACGAAGCGCGCAGAGCAAACCAGCTTGTGAAGACTGCAGGCCAGATGTCAGGAAGAAAAGAAGACGTCTTTGCCGCCGCTCAGATCCAGGATACTCCCCAGATCCTACGGCTTTCCCGATCCACAGCCAAGCCTGGCATCTGAGCAGGTGATGGTGTCCCAAGGGCACACTGCGCTCTGTCCACCTGCTGCCCCGCCGGTGGCTCGTGTCTCCATGCCATGGAGGCCGGAAAGGAGGTCCTTTCCCCAGGCAGGGTCAGAAAGAGTCTACAGCTTTTAAAGAGCCCAAAACGTGTGCTCAGGGTGGCTCCTGATTCTTTCCCTGTCTCCTTCCTCCCTCACCTCGTCACTTTGCCCCTCTTCTACGTCTAAGGATCACGTATTTTTCCCTCTTGACAAGAAACACTCATCACAGAATTCAGTCTGCCAGTAACCTTCCTCTCGTACCTCTCCAAACCTTCTTGGACTCAACAAGGAAGAGAACCCCTTCAAACCAGAACCCAAGCAAAGGCTCACGTCTTTGCCCACAGCTTCCCTGAAGAGTAAACGTTTTGCTGCTGGACACGTTCCTGTTCACAGTCAGGTCGTTTCCAAAACACCACACGTACAGTTCCAGGAAAAGGAAACTTGGCTTGGCTTCCCTTGGATAATTATTTTGCAATTATCGGTTTCGATTGCTACTGTAAGATACTGTCCCATCGATGCAAGAAAGGAAAGGGGAACCCATAAATTAAAATTGCTCCAGTACAGTTAACTAAAAAAAAGCCAAAAAAGGAATGAGTTCACTGTTCAGACTTGTCCCATAATACCTGAACTTGCCTTCTTCCTCCAGCCATCACCACACACAGGAGGAACTTTTCAGTCCCAGACTTTAACATCTGTCCAAATCATCAAACCCACTGAGAACCAAAGTGCCGAAATCTTGGTATGAAGCTGCCTGCAGTACTGACACCACACCCCCCGGCAGCTCCTTCATTAAACCCAGAGAGGTATTTGGGAGGCCTGATCTGTGTTGATTTTTTCTTCTTCTTTTTGCACACTTTCTTTACCCACGAGGACCATATGGAAAGTCGGCTGCTAGTACCGTGCTTCGTTCCACGGGCACCTGGGCCCGGTGGTGTCAGGTTGCTCCATCGGATTCTGAAATGACTTTTCATCGGTTGTGGGGCGCTCGCGTGTGCACAGGGAGACTGTCTTCTCGTGCGTGTGTGTGCGGACAGACAGACAGCTTTCTGTCAGCACGCGCACCGCCTTCACTCTTCAGCTGGCCCAGGAAGCGGCTGCTTGCCTCCTCATTTCAGAAACCTTCTGACAGATCATGGCATGGAGGCCCTGGAGTCCTTCAAGTCTGCAAAACAAAAAAGTATCAAAAATAAAAGAACAGAAGAAAATAAAGCAACAACAACAACAAAACTGGAAGGGACATGGGTCAGGCAGAATAATCACTGTAATCAACACAGGAGGCTGGCTGGCAGAATGTGCCCTTTGAACATTTAAATGAGTACATGTATATTTTGTAAGTGTATATCGCATATTTTTGCTTTGTTCATTTGTGAAATGTAAGATGCATGGGAAAATAGAAGGAGAAGATCATGGAATTTTCCTACACCCTTTTTGAAGCCACCTTGTATACTGAATGGAGCAGTTGGTTCCATTGATGAGTAAATTCTGAACAGTAAGAGGTAAGCCCACACCCACTTACAGACAACGCACAGTGTGTGGAGTCTGACCCATGTGAAGTGTGTGTGATTGTTTCTCAGGTACTGGCGTATCCTGATTAGCTAATTCCCTTACTCTGCCATGGGGGCCTGCCCTCCCCCTTCCAGGACATCAGTAGGCCCTTCAGAACTGAATTCAGAGATTCCTGAACTGACCTGTTCATCATCAACAAGGGAGATTCCCTGAAGACATGAGGCAGCAAGAACTTTTCAAAGCCTCTGGTGAGGACTGCCAGGTCCCAGAACACAGCACACTGTGTCCCACCTCCTGGGGGTCCTCAACTGGCAATGAAAGTCTTGTGGAACCCTGCGGTCGCCATTCCAGCCCCATCGCCCCATCAGGACTCTTTAAGATCACTTTGTCATGCCCCACATTCAACACTCTCTCAGGGACTTCAGAGTGACCTTTCACAAACTCAATTCAAGGAAAATCAAAGCCTTAAAAGTACTTCCCAGGTGGAGACCCAGCTAAGACTGACTTTATGCATCCAAAGGAGAGGTCTGTAGCTCTAATATGTTGCTACTACTGCTGAGATCCTAGCACTGCCTTCTGGACACCAGCTTTTGACAGCCTCTGGCCATAAGTTCAGGTACCAGCAAGACCCCTGATGATCTAATTTCAACCTGTCTGCCACCCTCCGGCTCCATGGCAATTAGGTTTGGTTTGGGTTTGGTCCCGTCCTCTTCTGCCAAATCCTCCAGGAGTAGCCTGTGTCACTACTGACCACTCGCAGTCCCGTAAGCATGTGCTTCTGGTTTCTCCCTCATGCCACCCCGCCCCCCTGCCAAGCCAACCCCAACTCTTCCAACCCAACTACAAGCGCACCTTTGCTGCAGGGCCCCCAGAGCACCCACTGAGTGAATGTGAACTCTCCCCTCTCCACACACCAGCTTCCAGAGAGCTTTCTCATCTTGGACAGAGAGCTGAGCGTGTCCTTAGCCGGCTACTGTCAAGTCGGTTCTGACTCACAACCCCCTCCACGTGCACCTACGTAGGACTCTGCTCCACAGGGTTTTCAGTGGCTGACATTTTGGAAGTGGGTAACCAGGCCTTTCTTCTGCAGCATGGGTGGATGGGTTCAAAGCACCAGCCTTCTGGTTAGTGGTGGGAGTATTAAATGCCATTGAGCCGGTTCAAACCCACCGTGACCCTATATAGGGTTTCCAAGGAGCAGCCAGTCTAGCGTGTTAACCTGAAGTGCTACTACAAACTGCTTATACTACCCAGGGGCCTTTGCCATCGACTCCTCACTGCCATCGAGCCGCCTTTTCTTACGCACAACCACCCTCAGGCTGTACAGCTTCAGGAGCTGGAAGCCCAAGCCCATCTTTCTCCCTCAGAGTGGCTGCTGGATTAGAACTGTTGACCATGTTTACCCAGCAGTCCAGTGCTTACCTGACAGTGCCACCAGAAGTTTGTGGAAGGAGGTCAGCAGCAGTAAGGTAGCAGCTACACAGAATTTCACTGACTTGCCCTAATTCAGTCCCGCTATATAGAGAGAGAGTGGGAGAGAGCCAACGTTTTGCAACAACTAAAACCTTTAGGAAGTTGAATTTTACTGGGAGTGGTAGGGGGTGAAATGGGAATGAAAACAAATGCTATAAAACTGAAATCATGCCATAGTCAACCCCTAAAATGCTAATGCCACTATATGTTGTTGTTAAGTGCTTTCCAGTCAGTTCCGATTTATAGTGACCCTATATAGGGTTTCTGAGGAGTAGCTGGTGAGTCTAAACTACCATCATTGTGGTTCAAACCTACCTTTCGGTCCAGTGCTTATCCTACAGTACCATGCCACTATATATTGCTACTGACTATTGGTCCAAGCTCACCAGCTGCTCCTTGGAAACCCTATACAGGGTCATTATGGGTTGGAATCGACTAGACAGCACTTAACAAAAACAACAACATATTAGCCCCAGGAGCACTGCTGGCACAGTATTTAAGTGCTTGGCTTCTCACGGAAAGGTCAGCCCTTGGAACCCACCAGCTGCTCCAAGGGAGAAAGACCTGTCAGCCTGCCCTGGTAAAGATGACAACTCTGGAAATCCTACGGGGCATTTCCACTTAGTCCTCTAGGGGTGCTACGAATCGGAATCAATCAGGCAGCTGCGGTTTGGGGTTTAGAGTGCATAACTTGTCTTAGAGTGGATTGTTACTTGATGGCTCCTGGTCCCTGAGCACCAGTGTGGCCTTCCCCAGCTGCAGACCAGGGTGTTTCAGAGGCAGGCAAGTAGGAAGGTCTTTCCCAAGATTCTGTCCTCTTTTCTGACAAGTCTGTTCCTTCTGAAAGACGGAGCATCTTTTAAAATAAAATAACGACACAACGATAACTTCAGTAGGAAGGAAACCAGGAAAGATATTTGAATAACCGACAGGGATGATGGGTCTTAGAGGACAGAGGACTCTTAATATACATTAGCCCCACCCCTGTTCACTGCCTGGAGCCTTTTGGTTAATTTGGATTACCAATTCTGCCAAATACCACAAAATGTACACAGATCTGGAGTCAGAAAACCAGAAAGGAAGAACACGCTCAGCATTTTTCAAGCTGGGGGAAATTAAAAAATTCAAGCCTCAACTTCCATTATTGAAAGATTCTCTGGACAAATTACTGAATGATACACAAAGCATCAAAAGAAGACAGAAGGAACAAAAAAAGAAGAAGAAGAAGAAGACAGAAGGAATACACAGAGTCACTGTACCAAAAGGAAATGGTTGATGTTCAATCATTTCAAGAGGTAGCATACAATCAAGAAGAGCCAATGATACTAAAGGAGGAAGTCTAAGGTACATTGAAGGAATTGGGAAAGAGCAAGGCACCGGGAATTTATGAAATACAAATTGAAATCTTTCAAGAAAGTGAGGCGGCACAGGAGGCACTCACTCATCTCTGCCAAGAAATTTTGAAGACAACTATCTGGCCAAATGATTGGAAGAGATCTGTGTTTGTGCCCATCCCAAAGACAGGTGACCCTATGGAATGCGGAAATCAATGGACAACATCTTTGATATCTCATGTGAAGAAAGTTTTACTGAAAGTAATACAGAAATGGCTACAGTCATACATTGACAGAGAACATCGAAACATTCAAGCTAGATTCAGAAGAGGCCGTGGAACGAGGGATATCATTGCTGATGTCCAATGGATCTTGGCTGAAAGCAGAGAATATCAGAAAGATGCTTACCTGTGCTTTATTGACTACGCAAAGGCTTTCGATTGTGTGGATCATGACAAGCTATGGACAACATTGTCAAGTATAAGCATTCTGGAACACTTAATTGTGCTCATGAGGAACCTGTATCTGGACCAAGAGGCAGTTGTTCAAACTGAACATGGGAACACTGAATGTTTTAAAATTAAGAAAGGTGTGCTACAAGGTTGTATTCTTTCACCATACTTATTCAACCTGTATGCTGAGCAAATAATCCGAGAAGCTGGGTTCTATGAAGAAAAATGTGGCATCAGTATTGGAGGAAGACTCATTAATAACCTGTGATATGCAGATGATACAACCTTGCTTGCTGAAAGTGAAGAAGACTTAAAATATTTACTGATGAAGATCCAAGAGCACAGTCTTTGGTATGGATTACATCTCAATGTCAAGAAAACAAAAATCCTCACCACTGGACCAATAAACAACATTCTTATCAATAGAGAAAAGAATGAAGTTGTCAAGGACTTTATTCTTCTTGGATCAACTATCAACACTCACAGAAGCAGCAGTCAAGAAATCAAACGACGTACTGCATTAGGCAAATCTGTTGCACAAGACCTTTTTAAAGTATTGAAGAGCAAAGATGTCAGCTTGAGGACTAAGGTGCCCCTGACCCAAGCCATGGTATTTTCATTAACCTCACATGCATGCGAAAGCTGGACAGTGTATAAGGAAGACCGTAGAAGAATTGATGCATTTGAGTTATGGTGTTGGAGAAGAATATTGAAAGGGCCATGAGCTGCCAAAAGAACAAACAGATCTGTGTTGGAAGAAGTGCAGCCAGTGTGTTCCTTGGAGACCAGGGTGGCCAAACTCCATCGCTCATACTTTGGACATATTGTCAGGAGGGGCCAGTCACAGGAGAAGGATATCATGTTTGGTAGGTGTAGGGTCAGAGAAAAAGAGGAAGACTCCCAGCAATATGGATTGGCAAAGTGGCAGCATCAATGGACTCAAGCGTGGCAACAATAGTGAGGTTGGCCAGGGATCGGGCAGCATTTCGTTCTGCTGTGCGTAAGGTCGCTAGAAGTTGGTACCGATTCAATGGCACCTTACAACAACAACAGCAACAATTCTGCCAATAGAATGTGCTTCTAATTGTTTAGTTTAGTTTTGTTTTTAAATCCCAGTTCAAAGTATATTGTCTTCTAACTTGGAGGTTTCAAACTGCCCAAGGCCTTGTGGACCATTTCTAAACTTTACCCTCCAAGGGAGTGCGGAAGATGATGTGTCATTGACAAATACAAAGATCACAGGTCTTAGAAGCAAATGGCAAAAAAAAACTGTCTAGTGGATTCCGCCTCATAGTGACCCCACAGGACAGAGCAGAACTGCCCCATAAGGTTCCCAAGGCCCTAAGTCCTGGCGACTAAAATGTCCATTTGAGTCCACCGTTACTCTGAGGGAAAAAGCAGTGGCAATCAGCTTCCATAAAGGTTTCAGGCTTGGAAACCCTCTGAGGCTGTTCTACTAGGTCCTGTAAGGTGCACTCTGAATCTGAATTAACTAGAAGCTAACAAATCCATGATGTGATGTTACTTCCTCAACCTGGCTTTCGGGGCACCATCCCATATGGGAAAAGCTGAAACACGTTCTCAAGACTTAGCTATATATCTTAGTGTTCAAAGTATTTCAGAGCATACCCTATTAGTATTGAAGCATGTACATGAAATACAACAATATAAACTAGCAGTTTCCTAAAAGCCTTGCAGAAAGTCTCCAAGATCAAACCTATTTTCAAAACAACAAATAAGCTGATGAAATGTTTGTTGTGCCTTCTGCACTGTGGAGACACCGGTATAGATGGAACACAAGCAACATGGGCTCAGACTGTTGGCTCTCTGACTGGAATCACTCATTCTCAACATCACTGAGTTTTTAAAAAGAAAATGCCAGCATCAACTACAAATGTCCTTGATGTCCCAGTAAAAATGACAGCACTATTAAGTCACAGCACTGGGGTCCAGGGCCTTTCCCATTCTGGGAGACGAGGGGTGAGCTGCACAGAAGCAGAGTGCAGGCTATGGAAGGACCACAGTGCTCCCCAGGGAAGCACTTGGACTTGACAAGGCTGTAGCAGGACTTGCTTTGTTCATGGAAACCCCAGGCCGAGAGAGAAGGACTGGCAAACTGTGGTTCCTGACTTTGGATCTGCCAGACACTGCCTCAAACACCAACAAAGGGAGTCTGTGACTGTAAGGAAAACAACAAACAAAGCACTTGCAGCTCATGGTAGTTGAACTTTTGAAGTAAAGCTCTGCGAAAGCCTGCATCTCCATAAGTATGTAGGGCATAAACAGTGGAAATAGTAGTAAATAGGAATTTCTGATACTGCATTTCCTATTTCCTTATGTGTTGCTACTTGGGAGCTTCACATACCTTGCTTATCCAGTTTTCCATATGACAATGCATACTCTAAATGATGCTTGCTTTAAAAGAGCCATCCAAGGTATGCTGCTGTTAAATGCCATCAGGTTGGTTTGGACTCACAGAGACCCTGTATAGGGCTTCTGAGGAGCGGCTGTTGAGTTTGAACTGCTGACTTCATGGTTCAAACCAACCTTGCAGTCCAGTGTTTATCCTACAGCACGACAGCAGAACTCCAATTCAAAGTATACGAAAGATAAATGCACTTGAATGTGACCAGTTACAAAGAGTTCATTAACACCAGCATGGCTTGCTTTACTGTGCTTCACCAACACTGCATTTTTCACAGATGGAAGATTTCTGATAAGCCTGCACTGAGCAAGTCCATCAGCGTCAGTATTCCAATAGCATGCGCTCATTTCCTGTCCCTGGGCCACAGTTTGGTCACTCACACATTCTTTCAAACTTTTCCACAATGCTATCCCACTCTTAACAGACAAACATAGTACAGTGCAAACATAACTTATGTGCACTGGGAAACTAAACATCCAAGTGAGTTGTATCTATCACAGTAAAATTACCCGCTCCGTAAGTATTAAAGGCATTCCTCGTGTTAAAGAAGGTGATATCAGTAAGTAGGAATTTTTAACACTGCATGTTGTATTTCCTTTTGTGTTGCAATTCGGGAGAGTCACATACCTTGGTGTGCCAATGTTTTCCAAATGACAATGCGTGCTACAAATGATGCTTCTATTGTCATACTCACTTTACTGTGGTGGCTGAGAACTAAACTAATACTATCTCCAATGTACGCCTGTATATTTCAAATTCCATACTGCAATTAACTTTTTTAAGAAGCTAATAAATGTTGAGTCTTGGTATGGTAGCAAAGAAACATGTGCCCAATTATCTGAAAAAACTATTCAAATAAGCATTTCCAGCTACATATCTGTGTGAAGTTGGATTTTCTTTATATACTTCAATAAAAACAACATAATGCACTCAATTGGACAGGATGATATGAGAATCCAGCTATGTTTTAGTAAGCCACATATTAAAGATATGCACAAAAAATGGAAAATAATACCACTCATATCTCAGTACTTTCTTTCCTTTTAGGAAGTAAAAGAAATTTTTATAACAAATTACTATTTACATTAACATTCAATAGATTTATAATTTTTAATTTACTAATAAGCTTGCTTTTCTCAGTTTTAATTTCTAATATTGATGCTGCTATTAAGTGCCATTGAATCCGTGCTTACTCATAGCGACCCTAAGTAGTGTTTCCAAGGAGTGCCTTGTGAGCTTGAACCTTTGAACCTGCGGTTCAAACTGACATTGCAGTCCAGTGCATTAACCGACAGCTCCATACCAGGACTCCAACTATTAACAGAGGACCTGTATAAACAAAAGCTTTTTCATAGGCATACCACTTACTGATGAACAGAAGGGAAAGAATTTTTTTTTTTCTTTTGTTATACCCCACATTACCATGGTGATAAGAGTGACCAGCCCACATACACATCCACTCCCAGGATAGCTCCTGCTCTCTAAGCTGTCAAAGTCCCATCAATGCGTATGTGAAGCTAACAGCCCCAACTCAGTATCTAGAATCAGGTGTGGCCTATTCCTGATCTGCAGCGCTGGTTCTCATCAGCCCTGGATCTTAGGTGGAATCCTGAGCCTCATCCAGAACCTTCTGAGTTGGGACAGTCTCAATAGAAAACACAGCAGACCAGCCTGCAACAACAAAGCGACAGAACATACATCTTCAAAGAAAGATCAGCAGGAATAACCCAAAACAGAAATGGCAGTATGACTGGCTACTACAAGAATAAGCAAGCTGTTTACCAGGAAGCCATGAAGGCAAGCAATCAAGTTCCTTTAGGACAAACACCCTCTAAGACAGAAACTCAAAGGGAACACATGAGCAGGCATGTAAGCTTGCTGACAACCACAATGGTCTACTGGTAAGTGAAAGAAGGGGAAAGTGAAGAATGAAGAAATCGGCTGAGTTCAACCATGGTCCATAGACTCCCGTTGACCTAGAGATGAGAGATGGGCTGGTTAGTCCAAAGTGCAGTGAGACCTGGGGACACCTGAGCCCATGGACAAGGACATAGCCATGGAGGGCTAGAAAGTAGAGCTAAGAGTGACATATCCAGCTGATATGAAGTGAGGGCAGATGCACAAGAACACCTAAACTTGCAGATAGTACCCATTTGACCTGGCCTTGATGGCTTGATAATAAGAACTCAAATACAGGAAGATTAAAAAGAAAAAAAAATGTTTTTTTATAAAGGAAACGAGGGTAAATTTGATGAACTTGACCTATATTTATGAAGGCAGTTGCTCTAAATACCAACAAAGAGTAAAGGAGTCTTCACATCAAGAATTAAAGCTATCCCCTCTGTACACAGGGTAGATAGGGATAGACATTGGTTACCTAAAATGAGGGGGCAATAAAGGCATGAAGTGACTGACTTACAAGGTTTCAAGAGGGAGCTTAGTTAAGAGTGTGGGGGGAAAGAAAGAGTCCCCATTGAATAGTTATCATCTTGTCTAGATGGGTCTGGTTAAAAGACACAGGGATAAGATTCTTATGATTAAATAGTAACAGTTATCATGACTAATTGCAACTGTCACAATTGTAAAGGTAGAAGTTTTGTATCAAAAACAGGGGAGTAGCTAATCTTTCAGTCCAGAAACAGAGAGCCCTAGGACCATCAAGGGAGAAGAGCACAAGCAGAAGGACAGGCCTTATCCAGAGAAGCAGCGACACCAGAGATGGAAACAGAGATCAGGACATGGAGAGAGGGAGCAGCTGAGGACTCTAGATTCATGGGAAGAGAGGGACTAAGAGCTGGTGACCAGGAGCCAGACTTACAGAATGTGCTCTTTGGTGGTGTAAATTATTATATATGCCTGAGTGTTAAAAAAAAAAAAAGAAAACAGAGAGAAATACTGATATCTGATGGTACATGGAGGTGATTATAATTATTATAATGAAACAAGGTGGATGATTTGTTGAATGTAAAACTATCTGCCCTGTAAACTTTGACTCAACTCACATAAAAACTTAAAAAAAAAAAAAAAATTCCATCATGTGATTCCCATCACAGTTTCTGTTTCCAAGGCCATATTTTCCAACAACTGTCCCTTCTTGTTTTTTTTCCAACCTATACATTCCAATCGCCAGTAATTATCAATGCATCTTGATTGCATGTTTGATCAATTTTAGATTGAAGAAGTTAAAACTCTTCAATTTTATTATCACTGGTTTCAGTGGTTGGTGCGTAAACTTGAATTAATAGTGATATTAAATGTTCTTCCTTGTAGGCATGTGGATATTACCATATCACAGACAGCGTTGTACTTCAAGATGTATCTTGAAATGTTCCTTTTGATGATGAATATGACATCATTCCTATTCTATTGCCATTCCCGGCATAGTAAACCATGTGACTGTCAGATTCAAAATGGCCAATACCACTCCATTTCAGCTCACTAATGCCTAGGATACCGATGTTTACGCATTACATTTCATTTTTGACAAATCCCAATTTTCCTAGATTTATACTCTGTACATTCCATATTTCGATAATTAATGGATGTTTACAGCTGTTTCTCTTCATTTTGAGTTGTGGCCCCATCAGCTAATCGAGGTCTGAAAGCTCTACTCCATTTACATCATCACTGTCAGCTCTACTTTCAGGAGGCAGCTCTTACCCAGTCATAAACTGAGTACATTCCAACCTGAGGAGCTCATCTTCTGGGACCATGTTGTTGCTGTGGTGAAGTGCGGTGGAGATGGTTCGGACTCATAGCAACCCCTATATAGGGCTTCCAAGAAGCAGCTGGTCAGTTTGAACTGTCAACCTTGTTGTCTGCAGTCCAGTGCTAATCCCACAGCCTCACATCTGACAATATTCTGGTTGTCTTCATCATGTTTCAATATTCAATATCCTGGTGCTCACATGTTCCAGTGTTATTTATAAGATTTTCAGTGACTAAATATTTAGAAGTAGTCTGTCTCTCCATCTTCTTAGTCTGTCTTATTCCAGAAAATAATCTGAAACCTTTCCACCATGAATGACTCTGTTGGTATTTAAAGTACTGGTGGCATAGCTTTCAGAATTACAGAAACACACAACCGACCAGAACAATGAAGCTGTGCGGTTTAAAATCAGGAAAGGCTGTATTCTTTCACCATACATATTCAATCTGTATGCTAAACAAATAATCCAAGACGCTGGATTATATGAAAAATGAGGAATTAGGATTGCAGGAAGGCTCATTAACAATTTGTGACATGCAGATAATAACCTTGCTTGCTGGAAGTTAAGAGGACTTGAAGCACTTACTGACAAAGTTCAAAGAATACAGCTTTCACTATGGATTACAACCCAATGCAACGCAAACAGAAAACTTTTCAATTGGACTAATAAACAACATCATAATACATCAAGAAAAGACTGAAGTTGTCAAAGACTTCATTTTGCTAGGATCCACAATCAACACTCATGGAAGCAGAAGTCAAGAACAAGAAATCAAACAATATATTGCATTGGGCAAATCTACTGACAAAAGACTTTTTTTAAATGTTGAAGATCAAAGATGTCACTTTGGGGACTAAGGTGCTCCTGACCCAAGCCATGATACTTTCAATTACCTCATATGCATTTGAAAGGCGGACAATTCATCAGAACACTGAAGAGGAACTGATGTATTTCAATTTCGGATATGGAAAGTACCATGACAGAACAAACAAATCTATCTTGGAAGAAATACAACCAGAAATAAGGATGACAAGACTTCACCTCATGGACATTGGACATGTTGAGGGTAGTGAAAAGAAGAAGACCCTTAAGGAGATGAACTGATACAGTGGCTACAACCAGGGGCTCAAGCACAATACTGAGGATGGAACAGGACTGAGCAGTGTGTTGTTCTATTGTATGGAGGGTCACTATGAGTTGGAGTCAACTCGATGGCACTTAACAACAAAACAATTATTATGTTAAAGACTATGGAATGGCATTTAAAAATGTTCTCAATAACGTAAGCAAAAAGTACAAATACAGATTTATAGTGTATTTTATTTACAGTCCAATCTGCTCTCAAGAGCCCATCCATTCATACAACTGCATCCTGAATAAATGACAACAAATATCATTTTTAATTGCTGGAGTTGCAGGAAAGCATGGGAAATCTCCTGGGGAAGGCCATAGCCATACATAAAAATAACAAATGAGAATGCCACAGTTATTTATGGGGAAAATGTAGATAGAAACCACTGGAATCAGAGTTACCCTTACTAATCATCTCAGTTCATTAGTTCATTCAAAGCTGTCCCAATTTTAGGACTGAAAGAACCACATCCGAGGAAACCTCTCAGTCCTACGCAAACCAGAGACTTGTCCACCGTATTACAAATTCTGGCTTCTCTTCAAGGTGGAGAGGTTGAACTGGAGTCACACACAGACAGTAGGACCCTCACACGAGACTAAGGTTGTCCCGGCCTAGCTTTCTAGTCACCTCAGTTCTGGGCAGAAACAAATGCAAATGTTCTTTGCATGAAAACATTTCCAGTTTAGAGCCTGAGGATTCTCAATGACAATACGCAACCAAAATTCAATTCACAATAAAAAATTACCAAACATACACACAAAAAACAAGTACAATTACAGGTTCTCTCGCAGTAGAAACAGCAGACAGCCCATCTTCAGAACTGGAATTCACATGAACTGAATTTAAAATCACTAGGTTTGAAATGTCAGCTTGAGGACTAAAGTGCGCCTGACCCAGGCCATGGTGTTTTCAATAGCCTCATATGGATGCGAAAGCTGGACAGTGAATAAGGAAGATCATAGAAGAATTGATGCCTTTGAGTTGTGGTGTTGGAGGAGAATACTGAAAGTGCCATGGACTGCCAAAAGAACCAATAGATCTGTTTTGGAAGAAGTGCAGCCAGAGTGCTCCTTGGAGGCCAGGATGGCTAAGCTTTGTCTCTCATACTTTGGACATATTGTCCGGAGGAAACAGTCGCTGGAGAAGGATGTCATGCTGGGTAAGGTGGAAGGTCAGAGAAAAAGAGGAAGACCCCTAACGAGATGGATTGGCCAGGTGGCATCATTAATGGACTCAAGTGTGGCAGCGGTAGTGAGGTTGGCCCAGGAACGGACATTGTTTCGCTCTGCTGTGCATGGGGTCGCTATGAGTCGGTTCCGACTCGATGGCACCTGACAACAACAACAACAAGGTTTGAAATGCAGTCCTGGTGTGGTGCTGTAGGATAAGTACTGGACAGTAATCACAAGGTCAGTGGTTTAAACCCACCAGCTACTCCTTGGGAAAGCTATACAGGATCACTATGAGGCACTTTACAAGGTATAAAATATTCAAAAGAAAATGAAAAGCAAGCAACAAGGCACTATCTAAAATAACTGAACTAAATAAATCTTTCAGAAATAGGAGATAAAAATGCACATATTAAAATGCCATGTGCTAGGAGGAATTAATGGTCTGTTTCTAAGAGCTCAAGAGATCACCTCTGTAATTTTCTTTAGTGCCAAGGGACAGATAATAAAAATATATGGCATAGAGGAATGGAGGACAGTTGGTTGTTGTTGTTGTTAGGTGCCATCGAGTCAGTACCAACTCATAGAGACCCTATGTACAGAAGAAAAAAACAGTGCCTGATCCTGGGCCAAACTGATAATTGTTGCCACTCTTGAGCCCATGGATGGTGCCACTTTGCCAATCCATCTCACTGGGGGTCTTTCTCTTTTTCTCTGACCCTCTACCTTATCAAACATGATATCCTTCTCAAGCCATTGGTCCCTGCTGACAATATATCCAAAGTATGAGAGACGAAGTTTGGCCATCCTGACACCCAAGGAGCACTCTGGCTGTACTTCTTCCAACACAGATCTGTTGGTTCTTTTGGCAGCCCATGGCACTTTCACCAACACCATAATTCAAATGCTGCAATTCTTCTATGGTCTTCCTTACTCACTGTACAGCTTTCACATGCATATGAGGTTACTGAAAATACCATGGCTTGGGTCTGGCGCACCTTTGTCCTCAAGCTGACATCTTTGCTCTTCAGCACTTTAAAAAGATCTTGTGCAGCAGATTTACCTAAAGCAGTACGGCGTTTGATTTCTTGACTGCTGCTTTCATGAATGTTGATTTCCTCTTCACTTTCAGCAAGTAAGGTTGTATCATCTGCGTATCTCAAGTTGTTAATGTGTCTTCCTCCAATCCTGATGCCATGTTTTCCTTCATATAACCCAGATTATTCACTCAGCATACAGGCTGAATAAGTATGGTGAAAGAATACAAGCCTGTTTGTTGCACACCTTTCTTAATTTTATAGTGCTCAGTGTTCCCGATTCCTCATGAGCACAATTAAGTGTTCTAGAATACTCATACTTCGCAATGTTGTCCATAGGTTGTCATGATCCACACAACTGAAAGCCTTTGCATAGTCAATAAAGCACAGGTAAACATCTTTCTGGTATTCTCTGCTTTCAGCCAAGATCCACCGGACATCAGCAATGATATCCCTTCTTTACACAGCATAAGAGACAATTATAGAGGTGCACTAAGCCCTACAACATTCAATAGACTGTTGTGAACGCAGGTGAAGACCTGGTTGGCCAGCAGTGTGGCAAGACCTGGGGACTCTTGGGCCCAGAGTCAGTGACATAGCCACAGAGGACTAGAGTGGAGAGTGAAGC
>NW_006408635.1:7555061-7563333 GCF_000296735.1 Chrysochloris asiatica | reverse complement strand
AAGTACAATTAAGTGTTCTGGAATACTCATACTTCTCAATGTTGTCCATAGCTTGTCATGATCCACACAATCGAAAGCCTTTGCATAGTAAATAATGCACATGTAAACATCCTTCTGGTATTCTCTGCTTTCAGCCAAGATCCATAGGACATCAGCAATGATATCTCTCGTTCCATGGCCTCTTCTGAATCCAGCTATTATGTAATAACAGACCTTAAAAAAAACTTGTAATATACGATCACATATTATAAAATAAATCAGTAAATATATCTTAAAAAAAAAAAAAAGAGTCAATGATACTGAAAGAAGAAATCCAAGGTACATTGAAGGAATTGGCAAAGAACAAGGCTCCAGGAATTGACAGAATAAAAACTGAAATCTTTCAAGAAAGTGAGGCAGCACCGGAGGCATTCACTCATCTGTGCCAAGAAATCTGGACGACAACTACCTGGTCAACTGATGGGAAGAGATCCATATTTGTGCCCATTCCAAAGAGAGGTAACCCGACGGAATGCGGAAATCATCGGACAGTATCTTTGCTATCCCATGCGAGTCGTTTTACTAAAGGTAATACAGAAATAGCTGCAAGCATCCATTGACAGAGAATTTACAGAGAGGTTCAAGCTGGATTCAGAAGAGGACATGAAACAAGTGATATAATTGCTTGATGTCCGATGGATCTTGGCTGAAAGCAGAGAATACTAGGAAGATGCTTACCTGTTCTTTATTGACTACACAAAGGCTTTTGATTGTGTGGATCATGACAAGCTATGGACAACATTGTGAAGTATGAGTATTCCTGAACACTTAATTGTGCTCATGAGGAATCTGTACCTGGACCAAGAGGCAGTTGTTTGAACAGAACATGGGTACACTGAATGGTTTAAAATTAAGAAAGGTGTGCGCCAGGATTGTATTCTTTCACAACACTTATTCAATCTGTATGCTGAGAAAATCATCCGAGAAGCTGGGTTCTATGAAGAAAAATGTGGCATCATGATTGGAGGAAGGACTCATTAACAACCTGCAATATGCAGATGATACAACCTTGCTTGCTGAAAGTGAAGAGAACTTAAAACATTTACTGATGAAGATCAAAGAGCACAGCCTTCGGTATGGATTACATCTCAATGTAAAGAAAACAAAAATCCTCACCACTGGACCAATAAACAACATTCTTATCAATGGAGAAAAGATTGAAGTTGTCAAGGACTTCATTCTTCTTGGATCAACTATCAACACTTAAGCAGTTAAGAAATCAAACAATGTGTTGCATTAGGCAAATCTGCTGCACAAGGCTGTTTTGAAGTGTTGAAGAGCAAAGATGTCAGTTTGAGGACTGAGGTGTGCCTGACCCAAGCCATGATATTTTCAATAGCCTTATATGCATGCGAAAGCTGGACAGTGAATAAGGAACACTGTAGAAGAATTGATGCTTTTGAGTTATAATGTTGGAAGAGAATACTGAAAGTGCCATGGGCTGCCAAAAGAACAAACAGATCCATGTTGGAAGAAGTGCAGCCAGAGTGCTTCTTGGAGACCAGGATGGCCAGACTTGGTCTCTCATACTTCGGACATATTGTCAGGATACCATGTTTGGTAGGGTGGAGGGTCAGAGAAAAAGAGGAAGACCCCCAGAGAGATGGAATGGCCAAGTGGCAGCATCAATGAGCTCAAGCATGGCAACAATTGTGAGGTTGGCCCAGGACCGGGCAGTGTTTCATTCTGTTGTTATAGTGGGTACTGACTCGATGGCACCTAATAACAACAATTAAATGTTTGACCAAATATAGCAGGCTAACTTTTAAGTTGACAATTTTGTACGGCCCAAGAATGACGTTTTAAATTTTCGCAGAGGATAGGTTCTGATGCATTGGATTTCTAAGGAGCTGTTGGTATATTTGGACAGCCTACCTTGCAGCTAGAAGTCCCATGCTTATCCTAAAGCTGACACCACAGCTATGGTTTTGCCCACAGAATGCTTCAATAGTACAAATTGAGGCTTAATTTTTATTTCAATTCTTTCAGCCTGAGAAATGCTAAGTGTGTTCTTCCCCTTTGGTTTTCTAACTTCAGGATTTTGCACATTTTATTATATTTGACTTTGTCTTCTCAAGATGTCCTCAGAAATTTTCTGTTCGGTTCTTTTACGTCTTCATTTCTTCCAGTCGCTTCAGCGTCTTCACATTCAAGAGGAAGTTTTAGAGTCTCTTCTAATATCCATTTTGGTCTTTTCTTTCTTTCCCATCTTCTTAATGACCGTTTGCTTTCCTTATGTCTGATGTTTTGATGTCATCCCACAACTCCTCTAGTCTTAAGTCATTAATGTCTAATGCATCAGACCTGTTATTGAGATGATCTCTAAATTCAGGTGAGCTATACTCAAGGTCATATTTTAGCGCTCATGGACTTATTTAACTTTCTCCAGCTTCAGTATGAATGTGTATATGGACAACTGATTCAAGATCATATTTTAGCTTTCATGGACTTATTTAACTTTCTCCAGCTTCAGTCTGAATGTGTATATGGACAACTGATAACCTGTTCCACAGTTGGCCCCTGGCCTTGCTGTGTCTGATGACAATGAGTGTCTCCATCATCTCCCACAGGTGTAGTTGATTTGAATCCTGCACATATTCCATCTGATGAGGTCCAACTGTATAGTTGTTCATGTTGCTGAAAAAAAGGTACTTGTAACAAAGAATCATCGGTCTTGCAAAATTACATCATGTTATCTCTAGCACAGTCTCTATCACCACGGCCCTAATTTCCAACTACTGATCCTTCCTCTGTTTCCAACTTCTGCATTTCAATCACCAGTAATTGTCAATGCATCCTGATTACATGTTTGATCAATTTCAGTCTGAAGAAGCTATCGTTAAGTGCAACTGAGTTGGAACCAACTCATAGTGACCTTGTGTAGGGTTTCCAAGAAGCAAGTGGTGGGTTTGAACTGCCAACCTTGCAGTTAGCAGTCCAGTGCTTATCCTATAGTGCTACAGCATTTCATCATCATTGGTGCTAGTGATTTAGAATATCCCTAAGAATCGTCTTATCAACCCGTGACTGAGACAGAAGAATATACATGTCCTCATCAAAAACAGGCGGCAAGATGGCCGGGGGGCGGGCTTGCGGGCTGTGCCCTTTGGTTGGTTATATATTCCTGAGTGCTTCGATGTACATCCAAAAAAAGCAGAGTGGGAATGGGAACAAATGCTGTTGAAAGATGATGCATGGAGGGGACTGTAATCATTGCAGTGAAACGAAATATGATAGGATGGATGTAAAACTGATGTTCTCCCATGTAAACTATCACTCAATTCACACGCAAAAAAATAAAAGTCAACAATATAAAACTCAAATGTACTGCCCTTAGACCATCTTTAAATCTTCAACCTCAAAAAAAAAGTATTCCCTGAAGTCTTGTCTGAACCAAATAATGTTGCTCTTGTTATGTGTCATCAAGTCAGTTCCAACTCATAGTAACCCTACATGCACAACAGAATAACAGAATGAAACATTGTCTAGTCCTGAGCCACCCTCACAACTGTTAACAGAGTTGAGCTCACTGCTGCTGCCACTGTACCAATCCATCCTATTGGGGGGCTTCCTCTTTTTTGCTGACCCTCCAATTTACCAGGCATGACGCCTTCTCCAGAGACTGGTGTCACGTCATTCTAGGTGTACTTCTGTCAAAAGACAAATTTGTTTGTTCTTCTGGCATTCCATGGCACTTTTAATATTCTTCTCCAATGCCATCATTCAAATGCATCGATTCTTTTCCCATCTTCCTTACTCATTGTCCAATTCTCATATGCATATGAGGCAACTGAAAATACACTGTTTTGGCTCAGGTGCACCTTAGTCCTCAAACTGCTATCAATAATTTGGCTTAATTAGTGAAGTAGGCTGACTGCGATTCTCTACACAGTTATCTATGTGACAAAACCAATAACGGCAAGTCTATCGGTTAGAGGAGAAACTTCTGGGACAGTGAGTTTATGTCACTGGTGGTGTGAGATCAAGTGGAAAAGGAGCAAAGTGGCTGCCCAACTTGAAGGGTGTAAATAATGTCACAGAACTGTACGTGTAAATATTTAGTGAAATGGTGAAAATCTTTTGCTGGGTATAGTTTCACTAAAAATAAAATTGAAAAGAAAGGGGAAAAAACAGTTTTTCTTACTTTGTGAAAACTCTCACATAATGACCATAATTGCCTCTTGGACAAAAATGTTTTTGTTTCGTCATTACAGCGATGCATTAAACTCAAGAAAGGGATTTTACAGAACACCTACTAAGTGACCAGCAGCTGCTGCTGCTGCTGCGGCTTGCCATGGAGTCGGTTCCGACCCACAGCAACCCTATAGGGTTTCCGAGGCTGTGATCTTCACGGGAGCAGAAAGCCTCTTATTTCTCCTGCCAGCAGCTGGTAAATTCAAACTGCTGACCTTGCGGTTAGGAGCCTGACCCAGACCTACGCATGAATCAGTGATAGAACCCTAATACAGGAAACACAGGATCTGATCCCAGTGCATAAGCAGTTCACAGCCTAATTATGGAGTGAAAACATATATATATGAGGTGAAAGTAGAGAAAAATACTTGAGGGGACACACAAAGGGGATGAGGGGGAAAACAGAAACAAAAAGCCAACTAGAGGAGAGGACTCACCCTTGGAAAGGAACTGATGGGGCCGAGCAAAAGACAAAAGACAGGATGCAGGAGGGGAGCAGACAGCCAGAAACTGAAGACACAACGAGCCCCAACAGCTGGAAGAGTCTAGAACAGAAGTAAAGCGGTAACTTACAGCAGCAATTCTCCATGACAGCAGAAGCAAGGAGAGAGCTGCAGTTTCTGGTTTTTCTGTTTATTCCTTAATGACAAGGAAACCAAGCTGGACTCCAGCAGTGAAGTCCTAACGATCACTAGTAGGTAGGTGAATATGTTGTTGTTGTTGTTAATTGCCGTTGAGTTGGTTGTGACCCATAGTGACCTGTATAGGGTTTCTGGGGAGTGGCTGGTGAGTTTGAACTGTTGACCTGCAGTTCAAACCAACTCTGCAGTCCAACTCATTAACGCACAGCGCCACACCAGGGCTCCTAGGACAGAGTTGATGGTTGATGTTGGTAAGTGCCATCGAGTTGGTTCCGAATTATAGCAACTCTGAATAGGGTTTCCAAGGAGTGGCTGAGTGACCTTGAACTACCGACCTCGTGGTTCAAACCAACAATGCAGTCCATTGCATTAAACCTCAGCACCACACCAGGACCACATATCAGTCCTGACTCATAGCAACCCTTTATAAGGTTTCCAAAGAGTGGCTGGTTAGTTTGAACTGACTTTGTGATGCAAACCAACCTTGCAATCCAGTGCTTTCGCCCATAGTGCCACAGAAGGACAGAGCAGGACTTCCCACATCCTTTACGAAAGCAGAATGCCACACCCTTCTCCCATTGGGCAGTTGATGGATTCGAACTACTAATCTGTTGGTTAGCAGGTGAGTGTTGGGCTGCTGTACCACCAGGGTCCCTGGAAAATTAAACTATGTCATTTAAATCTCTACTGTGAGTCTTTCAGTGGACTAGCTTTTCTTCCCAGAAAACAGTGATACCTCAAATAAAAGAGCAGACATCAGTTAGAGAAAAGGCTAATGATTCAAGTCTTCCCTTTAACCACTTTCAATTAAGGGTGTTCATCACAGCTGGAGAGAGCGAACACAAGACTCAGGTTTCAGGCAGTGATGTACATCATCCCACTCTCTGAGATGAGTCCGTACTCACTGATCAGAAGCTTAGCTTTTGGAAGAAACAAATCAGTTCTATTTCCTTCAATTTTCATACCTCAATCCAAAGAGCTTAAATAAGACAGTATTTGTACATCTAAATATGGAGAGACTCAGCAGAGCCCAGGGCTGTGTAAGACATAAAAATTGAGGGGAGTTCGTGGGAAAATAAGGTTGCAGTATCAACAGACATAAACTCAATATTTGTACTTTGATCATTCATTACACTTAATGCATAATGAATATATACTATATGCTGTTGTTTTACTGAATATATTAAAAACATGAATCTACCCAAGGAAAATTTAGACACTTTTTATTTAACAAAAAAAAAAAGACAGACGCTCATATGAAATAAGATCAATCCATGAGCCACTGCTCAGAAACGCAACACAGGATTGGCTGTGAGTCAGAACTGATTCGATGACACTTAACAACAACAATGAATTCAGTCAGTTCCAAATCACAGCAACCCTGTCTAGGGTTTCCAAGGAGCAGGTGATGGATTTGAACCTCCAACTTTGCAGTTAGCTGTACAGTGCTCATCCTACAGCCACACCAGGACTCCTGGTTATTCATAACAGATTACTCATAATAGCTTTTGAAAAGGAAGACAGATTTAAGAAAAAGGAGACAGCAAAAATGTTCACACTAAGCCTAAGAATCTTGACCTTAAGCCTTGCAATCAAAACAGAAAGAGAAGCAGCGTAGCTTACATAAACCCCATTTCCCAAAATGAGGAAACTGTCTCGTTACCAGGAAAGTCAGGGTTATTCCTTGTACTGGATTCTGAAAGCATTTCACAATGGAAGCACAGAGGCCATAAGAAGATGACAATGAGAATGCCTGTAACAACCCCACACAAATGTACAAACAGGATTTACAACAATATCCTCACTGGAAACATGAATAAAAAGCTTAACATTAGCAGGTAATTTGGTAAAAATGACTTGGGGAGGGGCTTAGGAGCTCCTGTGGTACGGTTAACTCGGCTTATCTGCCACATGGGGTCACTATGAGCTAAAATTGACAGAATCGCACCTAGCACAGCATGGCGCTGTAGGATAAGCACTCGATTGCAAGGTGGATTTGAACCGCAAATTCAAACTTACTCAGAAACCCTACACAGAGTTACTATGGATCAGAACCAACTCCACAGCAATTAACGACAGTGTAACATGGTCCAAAATGTACAACGAGTGGACAAGGAACATGCCTTTCACAGACTGAATTGTGTCCTCACCCCCACCCCCAAATATGAGTCCATTTGGCTGGGCTGTGAGTCTCGGGATTGGCAGTTATGTAATGATGTTATCTGGCAGTTGTGTAAAGAAGTGGTTCTCCCTCATGATGTACTCTGATGACATCAGCCCTGATTTGGTCTAAGCGGATTATGGTGAGATGCAACTCCCTTACCCAGGTCTGATGTAAGAGGACTTTCCCTGGAGACGGTCTACATCCCCTTCTACCTTACAAGAGATTAAAGGAGAGAGGAGCAAGCAGAAAGAGGGATCTCAGTGCCTCCAAGACAGAAGAGGCAGGAGTAGAGACCATCCTCTGGGACCCTGCCCTGATGTCAAGATACATGGAGATCTGCAAGGAACACAGGACCTACAAATGCTGATAGGGAGATAAGAGCCTTTCCCAGAATAAACAGAGTAAGGCTTCTCCGTAGAGCTGGTGCTCTGAACCGGACGTCCAGCCTCCTAAACTGTAAGAGAATACATTTCGGTTAGCTAAAGCTCCCGACCTGTGGTAGTCCTGTTATAGTGGGACTAAATAACTAAAGACAGTGTCCTTCCTGTTCTTCCGAAAATCATGGATTTCAATCAGATAAGTTAACAAACAAGCCCAAGGTGAGGTATCCAGTCTGCCGGCCTCCTCCTGTTTACTTGTGAAATGCTACCGCACACCTGTCCTTGTCATCCCAGCAGGCAGATGGAAGGTTATAAACCATAAGGGAAGGACAGTGTCCATGTTTGGGCCAGTTCTATGAATGAGGAGATTAAAGCAGCAATTTCAACCCAGGGGTCCAGAATCTGAATCACCTGTCTCAGTTCTATGCATGAGAGCACTAACTTCTGCTTCTTTCTCCTTCTACCTTTCTGAACATCTTTCCTAGAACATCCCTAAATAAAGCAGCTCAACCTGACCCAAGTGATGATTCATCTCCCTTCCAGTCAGTCACTGACCCAAAGAACTCGGAACAGGAAGATTGGAAAGTGACTCTTTCCTCTCTCCAAGAACCAGCTATCTGCTACTTTTTTCTTTTATCAAAAACAAACAACAAGAGAGACTTCCGGCGCTTCCCTGACCGGGCAGCACAGAGTAGACACTGGAGAGGGAGAGAAAGGAAGAGTCAGAAACACCACACTAGAAGGCTTGTAAGTCCATCTTCTGCCTACGACTGATTGGAATACCTAAAATGGGGCTACAGCGTACCCAGTGAACGAGGCTTCTTGCAGAGCCTTTGCAATACATAAAACTATAG
>NW_006408635.1:7547407-7554961 GCF_000296735.1 Chrysochloris asiatica | reverse complement strand
CATACACGAAGAAAGCAAAAAGTCATTAAGAAGACAAGAAAGAAGGAAAAGATCAAAATGAATGTCAGAAGAGACACTGAAGCTTGCTCTCTCCTGTGTAGAGATGCTAAAGCAAATGGAAGACATGAGGAGATACAAGAGCTAAACAGAACATTTCAAAGGTCAGCTTGAGAAGACGAAGTCAAATATTACAACAAAATGTGCAAAGATCTGGATTCAGAAAATCAAAAGGGAAGAACACGTTCAGCATTTCTCAAACTGGGGAAACTGAAGAAAAAAATCAAGCCTTGACTTTCGTTATTGAAGAATTCTCTGGGAAAATTATTGAATGATGCAGAAAGCATCAAGAGAAGATGGAAGGAATACAGAGTCACTGTAGCAAAAGGAAATGGTTAATGTTCAACCATTTCAAGAGGAATCATATGATCAAGAGCTAATGGTACTGAAGGAGGAAGTCCAAGGTGCATTGAAGGAATTGGTAAAGAACAAGGCACCAGGAATTGATGGAATAAAAATGGAAATCTTTCAAGAAAGTAAGGCGGCACTGGAGGCACTCACTCATCTCTGCCAAGAAATTTGGAGGACAACTATCTGGCCGACTGACTGGAAGAGATCCATATTTGTGCCCATCCCAATGAGAGCTTACCTGAAATGCAAGGATAATTTAACATTAGCAAATATACTAACCTATTAATTAGAATTATAATCTACTCTTTATAATTCATCATATTAAAAGACTGAAGAATCTAAACCCAGCCCGGTGCCATCAAGTCCATCCCACTCAAAGAGGCCCCAGTGGACAGAGCAGAACAACTTCACAAGGCTTCTGAGACTGTACATCCTGCTCCCCAGAGGATGAACCTTGGGGTTAACAGACCAATGCTGAACCTACTGCACCACAGGACTTCTTAAAGACTCAGAAGAAAAGAAAAGATCATTGAAATACAAGCAGAGAAGGAATCTGATAAAAATTCAACACCTGTTTTTATAAATTCCAAACTAGGAAGATATCTTTCTTGATCTTATAAAGGATATTTATCAAAACTACAGCAAACATCATATTTAATAGTGAAACAAGACAAGGATGTCTATCTCATGAAAATCTAGAAACCGCAACCAGAGCAGTAAGACAAGAATCCTACTATAATGCTGTCCTAGCCAGCAGAGCAAGACCAGTAAACAAAACGCAAAATATAATCAAGTTTGGAGAGGAAGAAAACAAAGTCTTGGCTGAAATCCCAAACAAATGTATATACAAATTATTAAAGATTTCACAAATGGTCTGTCATTGAAGACAGCTGTGTAGGGAAGCTATTATCCACATTGCCCTATGAGAACATGGTTTCTCACAGTAGTTGACAAGTCTGCTTCAAGTTAAAGTCACAAGTAAACGCTTACTCAACAAGAATTCAAGCCAACTGATAAAGTCAGTACTCTTTAACACTGGATCAAATGTCGTCCCTTCTCATCCACTCATCCAATTCTGCCATGAGGTTAAAGAACAGCTGCAAACATACCATTCACCACCTCAGAAACTCTAGTTAATGCTCACTCACTAGCCTTGTCCTCAGCCTGGCCTTCAGAGCTTCACACCTGCAGTGCAACCTACCTCCCACCTGTCCTCAGTAAAAAGCCTCCTCTTTTCCAAGTGCATTTACTGCTTGTACACCGAGCCCCACGCAGCCCTCCCTTCAGCCAATCCCTGTGATAACAGTGCTTCTCTAATGTGTCATCTTTCAAAACTATCTCCTCTTCCTTAAATCCTTACCAGTTCCTGCCAACTGGATGCGAACTTACCTTTTTTAATCCTCACAGCAGATTTTCCTTCCTTTCTTAAGTTGCTCATCCAAGTCTCTACCATGCTATAAGTATCTGAGCCTGTATCTTACCTGAAGGCCCAGGAGCTACTGAAGGGACAGGACTTTTACATGCCTGTTACTCAATGCATCTAGGACAGGCACACAGTAGGCATTCAAGAACTGGATTCAGCTGAATAAAAGTACTTTTTATTTGGTCATGGTGCTAAAAAATGCTCTGCCCTCAGGAGCATTTTATTCCTGTATAGGAATAAAAACACTTCCCCAATGGTGTAACAAACTATTCTCTTACTGACCAGTAAACTACGGGAAAGGTCTTCCTAGGGTAAAAGGTAGCAATAAACTGGCTCATGTATATACACACCAATGTAGTCAGGAAAGTGAGAGACAGAGTTTAATACACCATTCACCCTGTAATTGGATCCAGTAAGTCTGGGTCAAGGAGCCTAGTGGCCAGTGGTTAAATGCTCAGCTGCTAGTGGAAAGGTTGGGCATTTGAACTTAACCAGCAGCTGCACGGGAGAGGCAGTCTGCTTCCGTACAGATGACAGCCTTGGAAATGTTGTGAGGCAGTTCTACTCCGTCCTATGGAGTTGGAATCAACTTACCAGCAACAGGATGCCTGGATTTCAATGGATTTCCCTTCTCATGGCTTACATCACACTGGCTTCTAACACCTATCTCCTGCTCTACTTTCCCATGTTGCAAACCTTCTGAGAACAGAAGTATGTGTGTCTTGACCACTGATCTTCATGTCTACTACAGAACTCAGTAAGTATCGCTGGACCAATGACCACTGCAAGGAAAAAGAAGCCCAAAATGCCAACTCCTTTCAAAGTCACCACTGGGTGCTCTCACAGAAAAAGGACATGGTGTTTGTTGAGTAGGTTCTGACTCATAGTGACCCTGTGGAGGGTTTCAGATGCTATATATTTTTGTGGGAGTAGAAAGCCTCATCTTTCTCCCTCGAAGCAGTTGATAGGCTCGAACCACCAACCTTGTGGCTAACAGCCCAGTGCTTATTGTACAGAGCAACCGCACTCTATGATCTTCTTTATTCTATGGTTAAGCCGGAAGGTGCAGTTTGTCGACTTGTTCCAACTCATAGTGACCCTTCCGTAGGGTTTCTGAGGAACGGCTGCCGGTCCAGTGATTATCCTATAGAGCCACACCAGGACCCCATAAACATTGCATATTTTGGAAACTATTCCATTGAAGAAGCTAAAATAAAAATTGGGGTCTCTTCAAAGGCTACGTTCCAGACATCGAAAATACAGCAGTCTTGGATGACAGTAAACATACTGAGCTTAATGATGGAATCTGTCTTGAATTATAAATAAATGCCATTACACTGAAGACTTCCAAATAGCTGAAACTGTCCCCAAGGTCCTGTGAAGGTGCCACAGTTAAACACTTAGGTCACACCCTCACTGAGGACAAATACTAGGAACACAGATTTGGCATAGCTGCATCGTAATGCAGAACATTCACACCAGTCTATGGTCTAGCAAAGGTATGAAATACACAGGCTTATTTGCAGTAAAAAAAAAAAAAAAACCCAGCCTTTTTGTTGATGGCTACACAGGAAATATAAAACATAAGCAGTTTCCTCTGACAAAGAGGGAAAACAGGGAAATAAAACAAAGTAAAGGATGTAGCAAAATACCCCTGCTTACCTTTGCTACCACATTTTAACATCCCTGAAAACTATTACGTATGTTAGAGAAAGGTACAATTGACTAAGGTCCATCTGAATTTTAAAATGTCCTTTGGATTATTAATTTCAACTTTAAAAGCTTACTATAGCAAACACAAATTCTAGGTTTTTGCTGTTGATTTTTTACTTACAACTTTAAGTCCTTTTCAAAGAAACTGAAGTGGATTACAGTAAATACTGGCCACTGGTTACTTTTCTTCATTTCTTTACAGCCAAATATTTTCATGAACACCTATCTATTATTAAACTAAAATGAAAGCAAAACACCAATTTACACCCTAATGAGTAACTCTGCTAACACATCTGCTGCCATCTTTTCTTACCTGCAAAAATTATCCCCTTGCATTTTTATGTTTATCATACAGAGAGGACACAAATGGAGAGGTGAAAGGCAGCCAGCTACTGAACAGAGCCGTGGCGAGGGCCCAGTCTCTCATATTCTATAGGAGGGATGAGTACTAATGGGAAGCAGACATGCCTGACCCACAGTCAGAAATTGACAGACAGGGGAGGCCACACCCAGACTGCCTACCCAGGCTGGGCACTGAGGCCGAGGGCAGGCCAGGGAGATAAGGAAAATAACAAACCACCACTCAATGGCCATATAAACAGACACATTTCTAATACCAAATATATGCTTGGATCAAAACAGAAGTAGTGTAGGGTTTTTGTTTGTTTGTTTGTTTGTTTTTTAATCATTGCCAACACATGGAGGGAGCCCCAGCTTGGCTGGGCAGTTACAAAAGTGCCCAGCACTGAGTGACCAAGTCCTCCTAGACTATAGAGAAAACCACCACAGAAGATCAGGCTGTTGTTAGGGCTTTTCAAGTACCAGGGTGTTAGTGACTCTTCCTCCAATCCTGATGCCACGTTCTTCATAAATCCAGCTTCTCAGATCCTACGTTCAGCATACAGATTAAATAAGTATGGTGAAAGGATACAATCCTGGTGCACACCTTTCTTAATTTTTAACCATTCCTTGTTGTATTCTGCCACTGCCTCCTCATCTAGGTACAGGTTCCTCATGAGAACAATTAAGTGTTCGGGAATATCCTTTCTTCACAGTATTATCTATAGTTTGCTATGATACATGCAGTCAAATGCCTTTGTATCATCAGTAAAGCACAAATAAGCTCTGATATTCTCTGCTTTAGCTAATGTTCAGCTGGCATCAACGATGATACCCGCTATTCTATGTCCATTCTTCCTTGTTGATCTATTGCAGCAATCGTTTTTGAATTATCTACAGAAAATTTTACTCACATGTGCTATTAATGTTATTGTTCAATGATTTCCATATTCCATTGAATCACCTTTCTTTGGAATGGACACAATGTGGATCTTTTCCAATCTGTTGGACTGACAGCTTTCTTCCAAATTCCTTGGCATAAATGAGTGAGGGCCTCCAGCATTATATCAGTTTACTGAACTATTTCAGTGTTTACTACTACTCCTGGAGCCTTGTTTTATGCCAATGCCTTCAACAGAGCTTGGATCTATTTTCTCAATATCACTGGTTCTTGATCATAAAGTACTTCTTGAAATGGCTGAACATCAGTCTCTTCTTTTTAGTACAGCGCCTCTGTGTATTCCTTCCATCTTCTTATGATGCTTCCTACAACATTAACTATTTTGCCCATGCTGTTGTTAAGTGCTGTTAGTGATCCTGTATAATGGGTGGGTAATGTCAAACCCACAGCCTGTAGAAGGCCCTTGAAATCATTTTCTTTGGCCCTGCCAAGGAAATCGCAGTTCCAGCCATCATACTGTTGTTGTTGTTGTTGTTGTTATTATTAAGTGCCACTGAGTTGGTTCTGAGACACAGTTACCTTGTATAGGGTTTCAGAGGAATGGTTGGTGAGTTTGAACCACCGACCTTGCGGTTCAAATCGACCTTGCAATCCAGTGCATTAATCCACAGTGCCACACCAAGACTCCAGTCATCATATTAAGGGTGAGTCAATTAAATGTTTTCTTTCCACTACTCATCTGTCAGTTTGTCATACTGTGGTAGTTTGTGAATTGCTATGATTCTGAAAGCTATGCCACTGAAATTTTAAATACCAGCAGGGTCACCCACAGTGGACAGGTTTCAGATGAGCTTCCTGACGAAGACAGACAAGAAAGGGGAGACGAACTTCTTCTAAATATTAAGGCACTGAAAACCTTATAAATAGCAGAGATACACTGTCAGATATAGTGATGGAAAATGAGCTCCTCAGGTTGGAAGGCACTCAAAATGAGACTGGGGAAGAGCGGCCTCCTCAAAGTAGATGTGACTGTAATGATGCGAAAGGAGTAAAACCCACGGAACCTTCATTTGCTGATGGGCCACAACTCAAAATGAAGAGAAACAGCTGTAAACATCCATTAATAATCAGAACATGGAATGTATGAAGTATGAATCTAGGAAAATTGGAAATTGTCAAAAATGAAGTGGAACACATAAACATAGATATCTTAAGTATTAGTGAGCTGAAATGGACTGGTATTGGCCACTTTGAATCTGACAACCACAAGGTTTACTATGCTTGGAATGACAAACTGAAGAGGAATGGTGTTACATTCATCGTTAAAAAGAACACATCCAGATCAGTCATGAGGTACAACGCTATCTGTGATAGAATAATATCCATGCGCCTACAGTGAAGACCAGTTAATACCACTATTATTCAAATGTACATACCAACCACTAAAGCCAGTGAGGAGGAAACAGAAGCATTCTACCAACTTCTTCAATCTGGAATTGATCAAACATGCAATCAAGATGTATTGATCATTACTTATGACTGGAATGCAAAGGTTGAGAACAAAAAGGAAGGATCAGTAGTTGGAAAACATGGCCTTGGTGATAGAAATTCTGCTGGGGAATGCATGATAGAATTCTGCAAAACCAATGATTGTTCATTTCAAATACCTTCTTTAGACAGCATAAAAGATGATTACATGGACCTCACCAAATAGAACACACAGAAATCAAATTGACCACATCTGTGGAGATAGTAGAAAAGCTCCATATCTTCAGTCAAAACAAGACCAGTGACAGATTGTGGAATAAACTATCAATTACTCATATGCAAATTCACACTGAAGCTGAAAAAAATGCAAACAAATTCATGAAGCCAAAAGATGACCTTGAATGCATCCAACCTGAATTCAGAGATCATCTGAAGAACAGATTTGATACATTAAACACTAAAGACCAAAGACCAGAAGAGTTGTGTGATGACATCAAGAACATTATACATGAAGAAAGCAAAAAGTCATTAAGAAGACAAGAAAGAAGGAAAAAGTCAAAATGAATGTCAGAAGAAACACTGAAACTTGCTCTCCTGCGTAGAGATGCTAAAGCAAATGGAAGAAATGAGGAAGTACAAGAGATGAACAGAACATTCCAAAGCTCAGCTCTAGAAGACAAAGTCAAATATTATAACAAAATGTTCAAAGATCTGGAATCAGAAAACCAAAAGAACACACTCGGCATTTCTCAAGCTGGGGGAAGTGAAGAAAAAAATTCAAGCCTCGACTTGAGTTACTGAAGGATTCTCTGGGCAAATTATTGAATGATGCACAAAACATCAAAAGAAGATGGAGGAAATATAGAGTCACTGTACCAAAAGAAAATGGTCAATGTTCAACCATTTCAAGAGGGAGCATATGATCAAGAGCCAATGATTAGAACCAAGTCAATGGCACTTAACAACAACAAGGTATCATAGGGAGCCCCTGCGTGGTGCAAACAGGTAAGGAGTACTGGCTGAAAGCTTAAGATTGGATCTCACCAAGAGCCACTATGGGAGACAAGTCTGGTGATCTGCTTCCTAACGGTTACAACATCGAAAAGGAGCAGTTTTACTCTACATACATGAGGTGGCCATGAGTTGGAAAAACTTAATGGCATTTAATAACATAGTATTATGTAATGTTGTTGTTGTCAGGTGCCATCGAGTCGGAACCGACTCATAGTGACCCCATGCACAGCAGAACGAAACAATGTCCGATCCTGGGCCAACCTCACTA
>NW_006408635.1:7539582-7541229 GCF_000296735.1 Chrysochloris asiatica | reverse complement strand
CATTCCCACCCCTCCCCTCCACACACAGAGTGGACACAGATGGGCAACTTGGACATTGGATACTCAAATGGGGAGAGGGGGACTACAAAGGCAAGAAGTGACTGGCCTACAAGCTTTCAAAGGGGAACCTAGTGACCTAATGCTAGGGAGCATGGAGGAAAGCAGAATCTCCAGTGGGTACTATGCAATCTGTCTGGGTGGAGCGGATAAAAGGAAATACAGATGGGTAACTAGTGATACTGTAGTGAATAATGCTTAACAGGATGGATTATGAGGGTTGGAAATGCAAAGGTAGACGGTTTGGAACAAGGAAGGGAGTGATTAATTCTACAGGCTAGGAGCGGAGGTCTCTGGGACCATCAACGGAGAAGAGCCAAGAGCGGGACCCTACCCAGAGAAACAGAGATGCTTGAGATGGAGACAGAGACGATAACATGGAGTAATGAAGTGGCTGGGGACTTTGGATCCAGAGAGGGAAAGGGACTATGGGCCAAAAACGTGGGGTGGGGTAGGGGGAAGTATAGGGGGCGGCTTCTAGGATATACCCTTTGGTTGGTTGATGATTGGAACCATGGCAATGAGATGATATACTATGAAATGAATGTAAAACTAAAGTTCTCTCATGTAAACTGCCATATAATTCACAATAAAACATTAAAAAAAAGAAAACAATTCTCACCACTGGTCCAATAAACAATATCCATATAAAGGAAAAAAATGTTGAAGTTGTCAATGACTTCATTTTGCTTGGATCAACCATCAACACCCCCAAAAAAACAAAAGAAGCACCAACTCAATCTATGTATCCACCCGTTTACTCATTCACTGGCAAACACTGGAGTGCTGCAACCCAGGCTTGACTTTAACTTAGTTTACACATGACAGTGTTTCTCTCTCCCAACATAGTTCAAATGTGCAGTGCAAGATAAGAACACCATTCAAATACCACTGGAGTGGAAGACTGTCTGCTGTGAGTCGAATGCTGGCTGCTTGTTGTTGTTACTGTTGTCATGTAACATCGAGTCTGTTTCGACTCTTAGTGACCCTGTGCATAACAGAACACAACACTGCCCAGTTCCCCACACCCTCACAGTGTTGTTACCACTGTGTCAATCCATCTTGTTGGGGATCTTCTTCCTCTTTTTCACTTACCCTCTCCTTTACCAAGCATGACGTTCACTCCTGATAATAAGTCCAAAGAACGAGAGACAAAGTCTCACCATCCTAGCTTCTAAGGAGCATTTTGGCTGTACTTCTTCCAAGATAGATTTGTTTGCTCTTCAATTCATCTATGTTGTTGTTGTTATGTATCGTGGAGTCAGTTCCAACTCACAGCGACCCTATACAGGGTTTCCAAGGCTGTAAATCTTTACGGGAGCAAAAAGCCTCATCTTTCTCTGTGGAATAGCTGGTAGTTTCGAACTGCTGACCCTGAGGTTAGCAGCCCAATTCATAACCACTACGCTACCAGAGGTTCAAGCTGGATTCAGAAGAGGCCGTGGAACGAGAGATATCATTGCTGATGTCCGATGGATCTTGGCTGAAAGTAGAGAATATCAGAAGGATGTTTACCTGTACTTTATTGACTACGTAAAGGTTTTCGATTGTGTGGATCATGACAAGCTATGGACAACATTGAGAAGTATG